>NW_026000196.1:11634076-11639850 GCF_001458135.2 Marmota marmota marmota
ATGTGTAACTGATGTGATTCTGCAATCTGTGTATGGGGTGAATTTGGGAGTTCATAACCCACTTGAATCAAAGTGTGGAATATGATATGTCAAGAAATTTGTAATGTTTTGAACAACCAACAATAAAAAATTAAAAAAATAATAAAAAAATAAACTAAATATAGCCCAAAGGGACTAATCAGCGTCCTTGAATGCTATGCAGAGAAGTCTGGAATTTATTGCACATACCTAAACATGGAAGAAATGAGGTCGTGGTATTCTACAGGTGTCAACACACTCAGGTTGGAAATGCTAGAGGGCATGGCTAATGTCTGTTTCATTCCTTGAACTCCAGGGTAGTAGCCTGGTGTCTTCTCCTAATGAGCATGGTGCCCACAGGTCTTCTTTTGTAGCAATGCTAAGTATGATAGAGGTGAATATTTTAAGTCCCCAATCATCAGTGTTTGGGAAAGTCAAAATCATTTCTATGCTAGGCAAGCTAGGCAAGGTTATAGTATTTCTCCCTTCCCATTCTTTGGCTATTTAGATTCATCCCAAAAGGAAGCACACTGTAGGATATATATAGGCTAATAAAGAGGATGCCTATGGACTATGGCCAATTATACAGACTGAGCTACCAGGAGAAATCCTGTTTTACATTTCAAATATGTGGAAAACCTTTAAAAAAAGGAAGAAGGAGGAGGAAAAATTGTCTATATGTACATTGAAACTTCCCTAAAAATGTAATGTCCAGGAGCAAAGATTAGAGAGGTGACTCAAAGCCAACGCTTCACAGGAACTGAAATCACTATGTTCTTCGGGGAACCAGGGAATGTCACAGGCCCCAAGGGTGGATAAAAAAGGGTAGGTTCTCACTGCTGCCCAAAGAAAGGACATCTGTTCTTGCTTGCATCCCTGAATTCAGGCTACTAATATTATGCAAGAACCTCAGCAAAAAATAAATAAATAAATAAATAATAAAAAAATTAAAAGCTCCAATTGAATGAAATCCATAGTGTGCCAGTCTCAGGCAATCCAACACCACCTGCAGGGATGCTGACATAACTCAGGTTCAATGGGTTAATATGACAAGCAAGAGTTAATAATTGATAGCTATCAGCTTGGAATCACAAAGTCTGCAGCAGGGTGAGGAAAATAACATTTTTATATAATGACATGCAATCACTGTAAGAAGGGCTTTTAGCACAGAAGAGTAGCATACAAAAAATAACCTTTTTTAAAAAAATACAAAATATCCTTTGCTTGACTCTAGAAACTAATACTTGGATTTTGAGAGAGTTTAAATAAGGTGGGACTCAAATTATTGTAAGCAATAACTTAGAAATTGGGTAAGACCTGAGCCAAATCCATATGTTCCTGAGAAGAGACATAGTACAAAATAATGGATAGTTGAAAATATAGTAGTAGGAAAGTATATATTAAATTCATAAAATGAAAGCAATAATAGTAGAGATAGCAATAATAATAGAGAAAATGATATGAGATAAAGGACATTAGTAAGTATAAATAGGGAGACATCATAAGATAATAATAATGATAATCCTAGAGATAGAGAAAATATAAAATTGCATGCATCTAAACATACCATTTGGAAAAAGATAATTAAAAATTTTCCAGAATTATTAGGTCATATTGACAGATCCATAGACCCCAAAGAACATTTTAATTGACATGTCTCAGAAATATACATAAATTCAATGAAAATTAGTAGGACAATAAAAACTAAAAAATTTAAATAATCATATGTGTTTATACACATGTAAGTATATAATATATACATGTATATATGTAACATGTATGAATGACATGATACATGTATACTAATATACAAATATATACTTATATATATTTACACATAAATGTTATATACATATAATTTACATAGATAAATATATGTCTTGACCAATGTATAGAAAACACATTTCACTCAAGCTCATCTGCAAGTTTTAAAATAAATATTGATTATAAATTAAGCCACAAAGAAAATTTCAATAAAAGGAAAGTACTAATAATATATGTATTCTATATTCTGACAAAAAACAAGTTAAATTAGAAAACAAACAATTAAATCGTAGTTAAATGGTATTTTTAAAAGCATCTGGAGGGGTTGCAGTTATAGCTCAGTGGTACAGTACGTGCCTAGCATGTGTGAGGCATTGGGTTCAATTCTTAGCACCACATATAAATAAATAAAATAAAGGTCTTGTGTTCATTAATTTTTAAAAAAAGCATCTGGAATAAAACACCCATATACACAGATTCAAAGGCAATATTCTAAAAATTTGTAAGAAAATATGGAAGTCTACATGAGATAGAAGTTTTCTTACATAAGACAAAAAAATACTCAAGCCATAAATTAAAAGATAAGTTAGATTTAAATCAGATGAAATCCATTTATACTGCTCAAGAAATAAGGAAAGAAAGTGAAGGGAAAGATAAAAAGAGAGTGAGAGGCAAAGGGAGAAAGGGAACACTCAAACTTTAAAAAGAGCTACAAGGTAGAAAAATGTATTTACAACACAGATGCAACATTAAAAATTAGTATCCACATTATATAAATAATTTTCCATGAATACGAAAATGAGTAACAAAACACTACTGTAACGTGTTCATAGGGACATATTTTGAAAGAAATCAGTGAAAGTATATTAACCAAGTTGTGGTCACTTGTGTGTGTTTATATATTTCCTAATTTCTAGATTGCATGATGATATTTTTTTCCAGGGTAAGATAGACCTATAATCCTTCAAATAAATGAAAACTCCCCTTTCAATTAATTCAATTATCCAAAATAAGTTAACATGCTAATGCATACTTTCTGTACATAATTCTTCAGCTACAGGCAATAAATCACATTGCTATGTTTTCATAATGCACAATGCATGATCACAAGAAAGTTAAGAAGTGGAATTTTATAATGCAAGCCAGAAGAATAATAACAAATAATAAAAAAATCTGGGGAACAAATTGTCAAGATCCAGCAATTTATAACCCACTTTTTACAAAGGAAAAAAAAAATACTAGTGTGACAGATTTGCAAAGAAAGTTCATACCTCAGGTGAAATTGTGAAGAAGGGAAGATTTGCTTTGGCATTCATACACATAAGGCTCTTTGAGCAGGGACCTCACCTCAAATGGCTCTCACAATGATGCCAAGCACCATATACATCCTAGCAAGGAGACAACCTGGTGGTTAGTAGTGACTTGTCTCACATTACCAAACTCTTTAGAGGTTTTTAAACCAGTTTGGGAGTTATCCTCACTTTCAGGCTGGTTGACTACATTCTTATAGATCAGAATTGGATTGAAGACCCATTTCTGAACTGGTCACAGGAAAGGGCCAGAACTGCCATGATCAGTTTGGATCCACAGGCTTGTGTGGGTGCTGGTGAGGTAAACACTATTTCCTTCACGTCCTCCCTGAGGATGCTTCTAACATTCTTTTCTGGTATCTATGTTTTTCCACTAGCTGAAGGTCTTGTTTTTCTTTTTGCAAATAAAATTGAGGAATGAATTCCCTTACAGTGTATGTTCACATTTTGAGTCTTGACAACCAAAGGTGCTTGGAAAACGCACAAACAGATGTTCATCTTTATTCCTGAACTGAGGAGTATTGAGAAAAGAGATTTGAAGTGACTTCATTTTTCCCCCATTCCTTCTTCCTTGTCACTTGAAAAATGTTGGCAAATGTCCATAGTCTCATAATATGAAAGACATATTTCACAATGCAATGGAATTAAAATTTTGGAAATCCTTTACAATCCTTGGAGAACTATTTGACTTATATTAGTTTTCTAAGCATTCTTGCAGAAATAGAGAGGGGCTTCAGAGCTGTTTGTATATGCTTGGTTTGACTTTGCCTCTCCCGACTCCCTGCCTTGAGGAACATGTTGGTACCTATCTGATGAATCAGCACTAAATTCTGCATGAATAGTCATCCAAACTCTGAGGGATTAGTGTTCGTTCCACAGTCTCTGGCTTTATTTCAAATCTGAGGTCTTAAATTGGGAGAACAACCAGAACTCACAGGCACTGACTGGCCTTGGTGACTAATGTAGAACCTTTCCTCCTGAAACCCCCAGACAGTGAAGGGTGTGTTTAGAAGAGTGTCCCCTCCACAAGTGTAGCCATGGAAACTCTGATGTCAGCAAACTTCATTCTTTTGGTTAATAACACCCCTTTTGGCAAAGACCAAACTTTCTTTGGAGCAAATGATCCAGGATCATTGAGCTATAGAAGTGACATCCTATGGTGCCAGGCTGAAAAATCACCCAATGTGAGTTGAACATTTGGATGGTCACACGGACTTTCAACTTTGTAAACTGTGGTTGCCTATCATCTTTTCCAGCATCACCTCCCAGCAAGGGAGGAAGACAATGTCATGGTGCTTGGCCTCACAAACATCTCTCTCCACAACTACTGTACTGAATATATGGCCAGAAGGTGGAGGCAGGCAGCTCCTGCTGCTGGCGACTCCCTGAAAGATTGCCCGTTCCTCCCTCATCCTTCAGTTGTCATCTACGGTATGATTAGAATTGCCTTCCTCACTTCTTTTCACTTTAGATTATCCTCCCAGAAAACAACCTTTTTTTTTTTTTGACATTGAATGATCTTTAGTGAGTGGAACAGATGAAATATATTTCCTCATGGACAGAGTTGGCAATGTTTCAGTAGATATGACCTGATTCCCCTGCCTCTTGTCAGTCAGAAGCCAAGGCAACTTTGTCACCAACAGGATTCTAGCAGGTCGAAACTGCAATTCTATTAAGTCAACTTGTCCTGGGTTTGATTCCTTGTTCATTGCCTCAGGAAATGTTGGACACCTTTATTAGTCTCCTTTTTTCCTTTATTTTCTTGTCTCTAAAATAGTGGTCAGAATTCTTACCCAATGCATTTGTGTGAAGTTCAAATAAAATAATGATATAAAGTAACCACAATTTCTAAAACCTAGCACATGCTCAGTAAATATTACTTTTCTTTACCATCTCTCTCTCTCAGATTCAATGACCATGGCTCTTATATATTATTCACAAAGAAAAGATGTGATTTTATAATGTTAACAGAGTTCATAAACTAATGGGTTAGGAGGCCAGAAAAAAAGCTAAATCACAAAAATTTCTAAAATTTTAAAATTTAGTGCATTTGACACATTTTAAAATATAGCAAAACTATACTGGTAGGGCTCAAGGAAAAGTATGAGTTGGTTCCGTGGCCATTGGAAAAGAAGCCAGGATTCCCAGAATACAGTTCCATAAGCCACCACACCAGGGGGTACCCAACTTGACAATCCATGATAGCACTAATACCTGGTATGGCAGAGAAAAAAAGTGCAAGGGACAGGTGGAAGTGAAATTATTATGAATATCTTTATTATGCGGTTTGATATTGGGTATTTTACAAAATTAAAATATTTAAGTTAACAAAAAGAAGGGGGAAGATCTGTAGATTTGAAGCCAAGGTTAAATAAATAAACAAACACTCTATCAAATGACATGACCACACAGCAAAATTAACAGTTTTAAATGAATATGAATAAAATATTTTAGCTCTGCTACACAGAAGGATATATTTCAGAGGAAAAGTACAAAAAATAATTCTTAGGCTTTTTCAGTGTTATTATTATTAATAATATTTGCATTATTATTTCAAAACTTAACACCATCCTGTACTCAAAGTAATGACATTTAAAATGGGAAAAGTAAAGGGATTTCAACAAAAGTTGAGGTTCTCATTCTTTTTTTTTTTTTTTTTTTTAAAATTTTTGTAGTTGTAGA
>NW_026000196.1:11641404-11644306 GCF_001458135.2 Marmota marmota marmota
GTGATGAACAACTTGTGTACGTTGATACAGCAGGAGTGGGAGCCATTTATTGTAGGACAGGAGCGGTATTTATACATTCCACACAGCTTATCTTCATTAGCATAAACTAGATACATCAGTCAACCAATAAGGAATCTCCACACTTAATGGCTCGCTGGAGTTACTTCACAAACCACTCCCTCTGGCATTTTGCCAGGCGCCATCCAGACTTGTTTACAGATTCTAACATTTCTTTGGCAAAATGTCAGGCACCATCTTGACTTGTTTACAGACTCTAACAAAAACTACTGTAAGATTCCCTCTCTCTACAGTCAGAATGGCACATATTAAGAATACCAGCATGGAGGATGGGAAAGGCAGCGGAGCACAACAGACACTAGGATGGCAATATGTAAATCAATGGATGTGTAACTGATGTGATTCTGCAATCTGTGTATGGGATGAAGGTGGGAGTTCATAACCCACTTGAATCAAAGTGTGGAATATGATATGTCAAGAAATTTGTAATGTTTTGAACAACCCACAATAAAAAATTAAAAAAAAAATGAAAAAAAAAAAAAAAAGAATACCAGCAACAGTAAGTGTTGGTGAGGGTGTGGGGAGAAGGGCACATTAGTACAATTCACAATAGCTAAACTGTGGAGCCAACATAGATGCCCTTCAGTAGATGAATGGATAAAGAAAATGTGGCATATATACACAATGGAATATTATTCAGCAATAAAAGAGAATAAAATCATGGTATTTGCAGGTAAATGGATGGGGTTGGAGAATATAATTTTAAGTGAAGTAAGTCAATCCCAAAAAAAACAAATGCTGAATATCTTCTTTAATATAAGGATGCTGATTCATAATGGGGATGGAGCAGGGAGCGTGGGAGGAATAGACCAACTTTAGACAGGGCAAAGAGGAGGAAGGGGAAGGGAGGAGCTGTGGTAAAATGAGACGGACATCACTACCCTAAGTACATGTATAAAAACATGAATGGTATGACTCTAATTTGTGTTCAACCAGAGACATGAAAATTTGTGCTTTATTTGTGTAATATAAATTGAACTGCATCCTGCTGTAATATATAACAAATTAGAATAAATAAAATAAAAAAGAAAAACAAGCATAAATCTTCTGATAGAATTCATACATTGGCGGAGAATAGTGGTATTAATTAGATATATAAATAATCACACCAAAAAATGAATGATAACCCAGGAAATGTTGTGAAGTAGACTAAGGCTATTTTTGAAAAACATAACACATAGGGCAAACTCAGACTTATTGGCTCTTTGAGGAAATAATAGTCTGAGATATAAATGGTGTTAAGAGTCAGCCAGGTCAGGAGGATTGTGCAGAGAAAGATCATCCTACATTGAAGGTCCAGCACATGTAAAATCCCTGTGGCTGGATTCATTACAGCTTCTTAAGAAAACTGAGTCAAGGCAACTATGACTGAGGTCAGAGACCAACTAGAAAGCAAATCAAGAGGAGAATGGAGAAATAAACAAGTTGCAGATGATTCAGGGCCAGTATTAAATTTTGGGCATGGTTCCCAGTACAATGGGAAACTTCTGTAAATATCTCTTGACAACTAGATGGACAATGGCTTGGAGTTAATATCAGTGGTTCAACCAAGAGTCACTCAGAGTTTAGCTAGGTTACTGGCAGCCCAGATCTGCCAAAAAAATATGAATAGATTTCAAGTTTGTTTAGTAGATAAAATCAACAACACTTGGTGATAAATTGGGATTGGAGTTGAAGACAATGAAAATAACAAGGATGATTCTTGACTTTGTGGCATGTGCTGTTGAATAGACTTAACTGTCATTAACAGAAAGAATAAACACCAACAAAGAACTGGGTTGGAATGTGGAGAGATGCAAAATTTGAACCTGGTCTTGGCTGTGATAACATCAGTAGAGCATGCAGGCTTCCAAATGGAGATTTTTGAATGACTAGTTGGGTACATGGGTCTGTGGTTCAGAGAGGGGGCTCTGGATGGACATTTGAGGGTTATTATCATTTAGGTGGTAGCTGATGCTATAGAGGAAGGTAAGATTTCTTGGGAGAGTCATAGTGAGGAAATACAGGATTTCCTTCAGGTGGGTGTGAGAAGTGAAGGAGCTTGTGAACATTTGTGAGACAGAGAAGCCAGAGGAAATAAGGAGGATGTAGCATCCTGGAAGCCAAGGAAGGTGTGGGTCTCCATAAGGAGAGTGGGAAGAAAATATAAGAGCTAAATGGGCAGATAATATGAGAGCTAAATGTGTTTCTAAGTGTGGGGTGATCCTCATCCTCTTCACTGGACTCTCTCAATTAACTTTTAAACATTAAAACTCTTTTAGAAGAAGACTCCCACATGACACATCCCCCATAGATCACTCCATTTCCCTGCAGTTCCTTCTTCCCGTTGGTTGACTCTTCCACTCACTCAACCCACTTGCATTCCCATAATTCCTCGTACACACTGCTCCTACTTCTAGTTACACTCTTTGCATTTTACACTACTGTGGTGTTTTATATAAAAACATTTTTGTTTATGCATCTAAATTTATAAGGATTTAAATTTTTTTTGTTTTTGGGGGGTTTTTTGTTTTAGGTAAGATCAATTTTTTTTATTAGTTGCTCATGACAATACAATGATCTTTTTTTTTATGAAAACTATGAACTATTTTATTTTTTTGTTTTTGTTTTTTTTTGTTTTGTTTTTTTTAAATTTTTTATTGTGGGTTGTTCAAAACATTACAAATTTCTTGACATATCATATTCCACACTTTGATTCAAGTGGGTTAGGAACTCCCACCTTCACCCCATACACAGTTTGCAGAATCACATCAGTTACACATCCATTGATTTACAAATTGCCATCCTAGTGTCTGTTGTGCTCCACTGCCTTTCCCATCCTCCA
>NW_026000196.1:11649912-11669256 GCF_001458135.2 Marmota marmota marmota
AGGGAAGTTCCGGGAGCCGGAACTCGGCCGCTCCGTGCTCGGTGTAAGCTCCTATAAGTGTAAGCTCCAAGACGCAGTCCCCGCGGGCTCAGTTCCGGGAGCCGGAATTCGGCTGCTTAGTGCTTGTTGTATGCTCTGATAGGAGCAGGGTCCAAGAAGCAGCCTCCACAGGCTCCGCGGGACGGTTCCGGGAGCCGGAACTCGGCCGTCCCGAGCTCGGTGTTCGCTCCGATAAGCTCAGGTTCTAAGAAGCACCCAGGCGCTGAACCCTAGCAATCTGTCTGCAAGCCGCAGGCGAATTGCAGCCTGAAATTACCTCAATACAATGATCTTGACATATCATACATTTGATTCAAATGGGGTATGAATTCTCATTTTTCCACGTGTACAGATTGCAGGATCACATTGGTTATACAGCCACATATATACATACAGCAATACTTTTATCCCTATTGTACTGGATTCCTACATAGACAGACCTTTTATAACCCAAATTTATAATAATTTTGCCAATATTTTAATATTATGCCTTTATATCTTACATTAGTATTTAATTAATCAGTAGTTAATTTTGAGGTAAATACAAGTAAGGATTTAACTGTGGCTTTAGATTGTCACATAGATATTTTGGAAACATATACTGAATTTCTTCCATACCAGTTTGAAGTGAGCTGCCTACTGCTACTCCTCCTTCAGTATTCTTGGAATTAATGGTTCAAAATTGTCTTTTTCATTCTCAGGCTCATGAACAGCAAACCAATGAGAACTGGGAAGGCATAATCATAGAACTTTAAAAAACTCAGCAATCTCAAGAAGACACAAAATAGTACACTTCTGACATTTTATTGTCTTCATAAAGGAAAATAAAAGAGAGAAATGATCTAAAAATTAATAGTTTCCTATAGTAATGACAAGAGCAAGGTACATATGCACACTTAAAAATGATATACTAATATCATTACTAATCCTTGGAAGCAAAAGTATTTTTGGAATAATTTATCTTTTATCAATGTGTTTTGGTTTGTCTACAACCTTATTATGTCACATGGGGGACTCAATATCCCAAAGAGTTTATTAAATTCTTCCATTCAGCTCTCCTGAAATAATTTCCAATCATGGGCTTTAGTGTTTCAAGACAACAATATTTGGCCTCTTATTTATTAGATTAAGAATCACTGAAGTTTAGTCAGTTCCCTCTCTATTTGCAGTTTGGCCTCTAGAGCACAGAGCTTGATACCAGGAAATACTGTGCTGTGATGGTTCATTTGCTTTTATTGAGTGTGTAGTCATGGAGCAAATTCTATACAGGAAAGTGAGCAATACGTATTTTGTGATACTAAAGTGAATACAACTCTTAGTGGGAAAAAAATAACATCTAATTATGATAAAATAAGAGTATTTGCATATAAATTTAGAAGTTACCACATGCATAAATAGTTCTGTGAACAAAGAGATTCTCTTACCATCTCTGGATGATCAGGGTAAGTAAGAGCAGACATTTGAGCAGTATCTCGAAGAGAAGAAGGAATTATCTAAAAGGAGTGGGAGGTTGTGTGCACATGGTGCAGAAAGGACATCATAGAACCAAGGGAGCCCCATGAGGCATCCGCTACTTGAGGAATGAATCATGCTTTATGGTTGGAAGATACCGAGAGGAGCAAAGTGGCCAAACTAGGGGCCAAGTGCAGTTGGCACCACATTGCAGGACTCTGTGCCAAGATAAAGAGCTTATTCTGAATCTTAGAGACCACTAGGGCTGCTAATGCCAAAGTGCAGTGGGATCAGAACTGTGGTTTTGATGGGTCACCCAGACAGAGGCAGAAAGTCTATGTGGAAGGAGACGGGACATGGGAATTGATTGGAGGACATTTTGCAACAGTGAAGGCTGAAGTCTTATATTTAAATGGAATCCAAACACTTCTTATCAACTCCTTGTCTTGACTCTTGCGTGCATTGTTGTTCCAATCTTCTACTTTGCATTCCTGTTATTTTACAGGTATTCTTCTTCCCTTCAGGTTTTTGTTGGGGTGTCAGTACCAGTCATCCCTTTAAAATCTAAATCAAAATCTGATCATGTTGTTGCTCTTCTCAAAACCTTCCAGTGAGGCCATTTTACTTATCGTAGAAGGTGTGGTCCATGTAATGTTCCAACAATCCTTATATGGACTGACTCCTTGACGTCTCGGTTTTACCTTCCAAAACTCTCTTCATCCATCCTTTGGATTCAGACAGGGTACACTCATGCTGATCCTCCAACATGCAAGGACATTCTTGCCTGGGGCCTTTGCTAGCTGTTGCTTTGCTCCAGAATGTTCTTCCCCTGAATCTCTGTATAGAAATCTCTGGTACTTGTTTCAAGTCTTGGCAGAAATGTCACATTGGCTGCCACATTTAAATTGCAACCTATTCCAGTGCTCTTATTTCTCCACACCAGCTCTACATTGCCTCTCCCATGGCATACCCCACCTTCTACTGTAATAAATAATTCATTAAATTACTAATGGTTCTATCTAATTCTCCCTGTTAAGATGTAAAATACCACCAGAGAAGGTATTTTTGTTTGGTTTTCTGCTGAGTTATAAGTACCATAGTGAATATTTGAATGCAGTATATATACATTCAACAGATTTCATTCATGAAAGAATAAATGGCCAGGCTGATGGCAAAGGAAGGATGAGAATAAATGCCTTACAGACTTGAGGGGCTGCAGAAAACAACTGATGAGATACAGAGGGTGCTAGAGAGAGCAAGAACAGTGAGGTGGCTCCCATTATGTGGCTGAAGGTATCACTCTTCAAAGCAGATGACACAAGCAACAAAAAGTTTAATAAGTTAAGGGAGAGAAAAAGACAACTGTTTATATCGTCAGTGTGTTCACTTGGAAGGAATAATGGACATTTGGTGACATATATATCTGATTGATAAGTATTAATCAGATATGGACCTTTTAAATACCTTATACCTTATGGATTCAACAATAATAATAATGTTACAATTATGAATTTATTTTACACACAAGGACTTTGATAACTACATTTATTTGCATAAAGGTTTACATGTAAATTGTGATTTGCAGAGCACCCTTCACATGTACTAGGCACTTGCTAGAAATGCAGAATCTCAGGATTCATTCAGATCTAATTTATCACAATTTTCATTTTAATGACACCCTTGGGTAATTCGTACTCCCATTAAAATTTAAGACATGGGGATACAGAACATTGAGATCAGCCAACTCTTAACTTCAGTGCTTTTGTGTTTCTAGTGCCTGGCTGAGATCAGAAGTTCAAGGTTCATGCAGAAAATGGAAATAAGAAATGATATTAACCATAAAAATTATTTTATTTTATTAAATAAAGGCACAATCACCACTGTGTCTTTGAAAACAAACTTGAGATAAAGGTAACAGGATATTTACACACACATACACACACACAGAGGTTCTTGTATGTATGTTTGTGAATATATATATATATATATATATATATATATACACTGTCATGTTGTTTAACAACTGATAAGGACATGTTCTGAGAAATGCATTGCTGGCTATTTCATTCTTGTGTTAGGAAAACATCATAGGATGTACTTACACAAGATAAGATAGCCATGACATCAATAAGTGATGTAATACTATGGGACCATCCTCATATATACTGTATGTCATTGACCAAGCATTGTTATTTCACACATGACTGTGTATATGTGTGTATGCACACACACACACACACACACAAATCATATATCCTAGAAGCCCCATATCATCTTATTGCTTGTTCTACACTGATTCAATCATATTCAGAACAATCAGCCTTGCCCCCATCTTTGGGCTTCCTGCTCTTTTAGTTTTGAAATCTCAACCTTGTTTTTCTTGGTTGTTTCTGAGCTACTCTTACTTTTGGACTCTTTCTGTTGTTGGTAGATGAGAAAGCTACCCTCCACTCAGCATGGCCTCCAGTCTCATGTTTGGGCACTGATGAGACTGTGTTTGGGGCTGTGGCATCAGTTCCTAATGGAAGACAGTGTTTGGGGCTGTGGCATCAGTTCTAGTTCCTGTAGCCAAGAGTATACAGCATATACTTAGTGCACAAAAACCAATGGTCTTTACAAATAGAACTCTGACTGTCATGAACAAGGACACAATGGATGTATTCTAATGAGTGAATTTAACCAATTACCCTTCATTAATATCCTAGCTCAGGGTTTCTCAGCCTTATCAATATTAGTATTTAGGGCAGAACATTTCTTTCTTTGTTGAGGAGTTGTGATGAGCATTGTATGATATATATTAGCATTTCTGGCTTCTACCTACTATATGCAAGTACCTCTCCCTGTTGAGATGACCAAAAATGCCATAAGACATTGCTAAATATCCCCTAAGAAGAGGGGAAGGAGGGAAAGTCCTCCTTGGTTGGGGAACCTGCCTTCAACATTTATCCCTGTGGATCAGGTTGTTGTTATGTGCAATTCTAACCTTGGAAACAAGTAAGAAATCCCAACACCTGACCTGAAGTTTCATAGAAAAAGAAGTACTTGCCAGGCCCCATTATACTCTCATTGCAGATTCCTGGGTGTACAGCAAAATAAAAAGTCATCGGATTTGTTTTGTTTTACTAATGTGCTTTAGGGGAAAAGCAAAGTGATGTGAGTGTGCATTAGTGAGATAGAAAGAGGCATTTTCATAACGCAATTAGAACAGGGTGATACTGCATGCAATTAGGTTGAAGAATGCCTTGCTTAACATTCACTTGGCATAACACAGCCAGCAGGTTGCAAATTATGGAATATAGATTTTCATTATCAAGTCTGCATAATGCTTTACTTACATTTAATGACACAGATTTGTGGGTTGGTACAAAGTATGTAAATTGTTTGGTGCAGTAACTAAGACTTAACATTCCACCTTGAATTTTCATTGTTGATTTCTTACTTTAAGCAAATCTTCTGTGGCATTTCCATTTTTTCCAATTCCTTTTTTTTTCTAATATGTCCTTATCATGATCTCTGTCATGGGCTATCAAGGCAGTATACATTTCAGAATCCTCCCAGGGCTGGAAAGAACAGAGATGTGAAGCTTGACTATTTCTAGCCCAAGCACAATTACTAAGATGACTAGGGAGACTGTGGAATTTGTTTTCTCGTTCACTAGAATGAGAGGGTATCTGGTCACTGCTCATTTACCAGTTCCTGCTTGACACGGCCTGACTTTTTAATATTTAAACTATTCATCAAATGATCACTTTGAAACATTTTTCTTTAAAAAGGTTCAGCTCAACACTTCAATAATTTTGAACAGCGTATTCCATTTGACCTTTATTTCTGCCAGTACAATTTTCCCTTTGTATCCTTGGGTGTTGAGAGCCACAGCCGAAGGGGCCCCAGCAAACTTCCAGCTGCCGGCTGATGATAGGCTCACAGCAGCCGCAGCAACATCTAGCTGATTGGCTCCTCTGCGGTGATGCTCATTGGGCTGTTTCCCTGCCCTTTCAGACCACGGAGCTGCTCATTGGGGGACTTTTTTGGCTCTGCCCACGTGACCCAGCCAATCGGCTTCAAGATCAGGAGGATTGTGGGAGGTGGAGAGAGAGGCTTGTGTGGTTGGAGAGAGAGGCTTGTGGAAAAGCCGGTGGTGGCAGTTGGGGCTCTGAGGGTTTTTCCTGAGAGGCTGTTTTGTTTGGCGTGTGTGGTTCTAAAAATAAAGTTAGTTTCTTTTGACAAGTGGCTCCTGATTGTGCCCAGCCAGACTGCAGCATTTGGTGCTGATAACGCCAAGGTCGAGGGTTCGTTCCTGTAAGGGCCACCAAATGCAGCAGTCTGGCTGGGCACAATCAGGAACCACTTGTCAAAAGAAACTAACTTTATTTTTAGAACCACACACGCCAAACAAAACAGCCTCTCAGGAAAAACCCTCAGAGCCCCAACTGCCACCACCGGCTTTTCCACAAGCCTCTCTCTCCAACCACACAAGCCTCTCTCTCCACCTCCCACAATCCTCCTGATCTTGAAGCCGATTGGCTGGGTCACGTGGGCAGAGCCAAAAAAGTCCCCCAATGAGCAGCTCCGTGGTCTGAAAGGGCAGGGAAACAGCCCAATGAGCATCACCGCAGAGGAGCCAATCAGCTAGATGTTGCTGCGGCTGCTGTGAGCCTATCATCAGCCGGCAGCTGGAAGTTTGCTGGCAGCTGGAAGTTTGCTGGGGCCCCTTCGGCTGTGGCTCTCAACACTTGGGTAATTGGTTCCAGGACCACCCCCAAAATAGATACCAAAATCTGTGGATAGTCAAGTTCCTTATATAAAATGGCATCGTATTAGTACATAATCTATGTACATGGTCCTGCATTCTTTAAATCGTCTCTACTTACAAAGACTAATGTAATATAAATGCTATGTAAATAATTCTTATGCTATTGTTTAAGAAATAATAACAAGGCTAAAAGTGCATATATGTTCAATACCATAACATTTTTTTTTTCAAATATTTTCCATGCCCAGTTGGTTGACTCCAAAGGGGACAGATCCCAGAAGAAGATATTTGGTGCATTGCATCAGGACTAGATTCTGAGTTATGGGCAAATAGCATTGTCAGATCCCAACAGAGAAGAACTGGGAGTGAGAGCCCCCCAAAAATCATTTCTTGCTAGAGACTCTGTGAGACTACAGTCAAGGAGTGCAAAACCTGAAGGTCATATGACAACATGCAACCCCACGCTGGAGACAGGATCTTTCCCCCCACTTGGAACAGTTTCCAGCCTGAGCTCTGCAGTGCAGCGATGGCAAAAGGAGTCTAGTGCCATGGGGACAACTAGAGGTACTCATTCCTCTGACAGAACCAGAAGGAGGAGGGACTTCAGGAAAAGCAGAAATGTTCTAATGGAGGATAAGTTCAAATACCTTCTCTGGTGGCCTGTGGGAATGGGCATGCATATAGAATCCAGAAAAGAAGCCCTTGTTGGGAGTGGTTGTTAGCTCCCAAAGATGCTGATGAAAATGGGGATTCTTAGTAAGTGGGGAGTTAATGAAAGGTGCAAAGGTACTTCAGGAACCAGGGAAGTGATATTTTTCTTTTAGCAAAAATGTTAACCCCATTTGTGTTAGGCTGAAGTTAGGGAAGTAGATACAAAAGAAAAAATTATACTGATTCCTACTCTAACTTCTACCCCTCCCTCATCCTCCAGAAATGAGGTTGCAGTATGCTTGGAACGAAGACTAATAAGTGACTTCATCTCTTCAGCTCAACTCCCATTTAGATCGTTAGAATGCATGCAAAGTGACCATGGACTACACATTATGAGGGATGGGATTAGAGGAAGGTGAAATGCTACCAGAGAAGAAATCACTGTTCAAAGTAAAAATGTGAAAAAAAATTAGAAAAGAGATAAGGATAGAGAAAGAATTTAAATTTGATCAAACTCCAAATATGGGCCAGAGCATAGTAGTTAGAAGATTTAATCTTCACCTGAAGTCTATTTACCTGTAAAATGTGAATTTTGCTTAACCTTAACTGGATATGAGGTAGATTGATGGGGTTAATCAGTAGTTATGAGTTCGTGGTTTGTGATTTTATGAAGTATTTTGGTATTTCCATACACTTTTGAAAAATCTATGCAAATTGCTAAAAATTTCAATGTTACCCTCCTTTGTACAAAAAAAAAAAAAGAGAAATGTCATCCATTTGCATTTGCATTTGTTTCTTTGGATGTCGCACTGTAGATTACTCTGAGAAAGCTGAGTCAAGATTAGGGTTCAGATCCATTTCCCTAGAATGTTGGAGGAAATCCCCCATTGGGCTAGGAGTGGTTTTAAGATCTGAATCCAAGACTTTGCTTTGAGGTTGGCTGAACAAGATCTTGAATAGACCAAGTCTGTGTACTTAAGTTCTTTACCAAAAAAATGAGGAAGGTGTCTATCCTAGATAATATTTCCTGAGACATAGAGATGTGGCCTCTCATAGCTCTCAGTCATTTCTTTGCTACCTTTAAGGAATGTTGAAAAATAATTAGGTATCCCTATGCTCAATCACAATCTTCAGTTCCAAAAAGAAAACCAATACTCCTACAAGCTGGAGGAGAAGGAACATGGAGGAAGTAAGGGTAATGTTGGGAGGGAAAGTAGCTCTCTCTTCTCTACCAGCTGCTCCTATGATGAGGAAATAATTACTTAATGGATGGGTATTTGTAAAGCAGCTGCTGGTGGTTTAGGGACCCAGCTGTTCCAAAAAGAAAAAAAAGAAGTAGGCTTTTTATTTTCTATATTTCATAGTAGGCAAATTAGTAATGTCACTTCAAAATAAATGTTTAACTCCTGGTGAGTCTCCTGATGAGGCAGGGTCTAAGGGTTGATGAAGTTTCCAAGCTGACATTATAGGTATTAATCTTAAAAGCATGGAATATGACTGAAGTATAAGCACATGGGAAATTTATACCAAACTCTGCACTTGATGTTGCTATAATTGATAGTCATTACTTTTTCCTCCCTGAAGTAAAATAAAATCAAAGCAATAACAACTCAAGGCAACCCTCCCTCTTAACTAGCTATTTGGTTTAAAGTGAAAGAAAGTTTCATGTTTCCAATGGCCTTAGCTGGGTAAGCAGGTTGTTTGGTCACTTCAGAAGGAGTCGATGGGATCAACCTCATATGCCTCTTCTATACATATTTGTCGAACCGGATGAATAGCTTTGCAGATATTAGTCATGTGATCCTCTCACTGTCTCCATTGTGAGGATTAAAAACAAAAAGAACAACAACAACAAGAAAAAAAGTTTAAGTTACATTCAGTGGCACATGCCTGTTATCCTAGCAACTGGGAGGCTAAGGCAGGATCACCAATTTGAGGTCAGCTAGACCAAATTAGGTAGACCCTGTCTCCAAATAAAAAAGACTGGGAATGTAGCTCCAGACAAAGTGCTCCTGGATTCACTTAGGCAGTTGAGCTCAACCACAGTTGATGTCTGTACTTTTGAGAAGTTAACATAGTGGTGAAGGAAGAGTCTCAATGTTTCAATCCAGGATGTGCCAGGACAAGTGACTATTCAGAGACTTCCTTACTACTCAGCACAGTTGCCTGCTGACTGGGAACTCAAATTCAATGGACTATTATTAATTCTGTCAGACTTCAATGCCCTTGATGATTTACTATACCTTGTAATTCTGAACATAGCTTGGGTTTGCAGAAAAAAAAATTAAACAAATCCATCCAGCTACAAGAAATCCATCTTACATAGAAAAACAGTATTTGTTATCTTGATTGATTTTACATTGTTATATTGTTACAAAAAAAGTCAAGAAGGGTATATTTCTGACTTGTGTTGGGAGATGATCATCAAAGAGCCAGTTACTCTCTTTTTTTTTTCCTGAGTATTAACTTCTGAGTTGTCAATGGTCTAAGCAGGACTAGTGCAATATCTAGCATTCTGAGAAGTTGTAAGGGGTAATTTTTCAAGAAATTGCCCCTAGAAGGAAAGAAATCATAACCTTGTCTCCAGATTGAACAAGATCTGCTATATTACAAATCTGCTTAGCTGAGGAGCAGCTCTCACACTCTGCTTTTCTCCAGCTGACAAAATATCACATAACTCCAAAACCTGTTTTATTTCTATTTCCTCCAACAAATTGTGTCTCAAAGCCTTTAGCCCACATTGACCTCTTTCTCCTTTCTAAGCTTCCAAAGTCCTTTGTATCTGTGCCACACATTTCAGAACTTGTTTTAATTATCTTCTTATATTTTCCTCTCGTCTTTTGAAACCAACATTTATTCCTTGACAATGGAAACCACACTAAAAATTTCTTTGTACCCTGCAGAATTAAGCCTGGTGAAGGGATAGTAACAACAACAACAAAAAAAATGAATCTAACACTCAGTTTTCCAACTCGAGTTCAAGTTTCCATAGCTGGAATGATTTCTCCCTCAAAATCCTCATTTGTTGATCTTATTGATGCAATAAGAAATAATGATGCTTTGTTCCACAAGCTTAGGTTCTCATTTTAGCTCTGCCAATCATTCTTTTGTGACCTCTACTTCTTCATCTGTATGATGAAAACAATAATACCTGCTCCAGAGTTTGTAGGGAAGACTGACTCATACAATAAACAAGTTAAACACCAAATTCTGTCAAATACTGAATTCTACTTTCCTATCTTCTTCCATTTTATTAATGACTGTCATTGATCTGAGCCAAGTGCCCATGTCACTTTTTTTAAAAAATTATTTATTAATTAATTTTTGCATTATAATTCTTAATACACCATTATATCATAATTTATCATATCTCTGATTCTATATAAGGTATGTTGACACCAAATTCACATCTTCATACATGTATTTTGTATAGTGATGAGGGCCATGTCAGTTTTAAAGAAAGTACCCTAAAGGAGAATTTAGATCGTTGGTTTGTTAACATGTTTGCAAAGCTGAATTAGTAATGTAGAGGTACACCTTCTGATGAATTTTTAACAGTACCTTGGTTGTTGTGACATAGGTCTCATAATAAAATACAAATCTAAATATGGCAGAAGTTAGTATTGGAATTTTGGAGGGAGAACTTCCAACAAGTTCCTAGGTGGTGCTGATACTACTGGTTCTCCAATTACTCAAAATGTGAAATGTCGACCTTGACCTCACATATCCAGACTTCAGTGGATTCAACTTTTGTTTTCTTCCTGAAAACAGCACTTTCTGAAAAATATCCAGAAAACAACATAGAAACTACTTCTTGACAAGGAAATTATTTTGTGGAACATAAGGGAAAAAGTTTCAGGGACTAAATCACCGTAATAAGTTATCTGACTCTAAAATAAAGGAAGGGAGTTTTAAGTTTTTGAAAATGAAAAACTTCTGTTTTAGAATTTACTATGAAACTTATCTCCTTTGCAATGGACTGGAGAGCAAAACATTGATTTGAAAGTGTAAGCACAATTTCCTCAGTCTTTCTTGGGTCCTTGTTTTCAGTGAAGTATTGATCAAATAATCTGCTATTATTTCATTCAGACAGTTGATTGTATCATAATGCGTAACAATTTATAATTGAAAACAATTAACTGTCTTCATAGTTAGGAGTGGTAATTTCTAGTGCTCTACAGCAAAGTTGACTGACTATTGTGCAGAGCAAGCTGCTAATATTGTACAAAAAACTAGAAGAGAGAAGTTCAAGAGGCCCAATATAAAGAAATAATAAGGCGATAGAGATACTAAGAATCCCATTAAGATAAGAATATCTTCTATACATGTATTGAAATATCTATAAATATGTACACTCACTGTGTGTTAATTAAAAATCAAAATAAAATTTAAGAGAGTAAAAAACGTGTTTTTCCATGTAGTCCACCTTTCCCCCACATTTTTTATGTATGACATCCATAATAATCCGCAACAATGACTGCTACATGTGTTAGTCAGCTTAACATTACTGTGACAAAATACCTGAGATAAATAACTTTTAAGGGGGAAATGTATATTTTGGTTCACAATTCAGACGTTTCAGATCATGGGGAGTTGACCCTGTTGCTTAGGGCCTGTGGTAACGCAGTACATTGTATGTGGTGGGGGAACAGATGGCAGAGGGTTCCTCTTAATCTCATGGCAACCAGAAAGTGAAAAGAAAATCAGGGAGGGCCCAGGGTCCCAATATCCCCTTCAAGTATACACCTTCTATGAGGCCTACCTCCTCAAGATTCTACCACCTCCTAATTGCATCCTGGGCTACTGACCAAGCCTTAACATATGGGCCTTTTTGGGAACTTTCAAGATCCCAAATGTAACACTCTATCAATACCTACTAACTCTACTTCTTGCAACAAATCATCAAATTGGAATTCAGTGACGAGATTCGTCTGGTTCACTGTGCCTCAGCATCTAACATAATATCTGATGCAGTAGCTCCAAAATAAATATCTTTTGAATAGAATAGAAATGATTAATATTTGAATCTAGTGTCCATCGAGTGGATATTTCATGCTGTTATTTTCTCAATTTCCTCATCTGTAAAACAGACAAAATAAAGCCCAGCTTGTTGATTTGTTGTAAGGTACATGAAAGTGATTGGGGATCAGTGCATATAAACACAAGAAGATGCTCTGAAGTAACTGCCTTAAATTTGATTGTTTGCATAGTCTATTTTAACTCTGTCACTTTAAATTTGTCAAGAGACTACTTTTTTCAGATTTGACCCTTTATTCACATATTTAAAGGCAATCAATATTTATTTCTGCTGGGTTGGAGATGTTCCTTCATGTAACATCATAAATATTTGCTGTCAGTTTGGACTTCTTTTGTTTTTGATGTTTTTATTGGAAGGAGTCAGTTTTCGGATAAAAATGTGCTTAGTTTTTTCCTAATATTTAACACTTGAAGTGACCAGAATCTCTGTTAAGAAGAGATTGCTCCCTGTGGCTTCTTTTTCCTCTTTGGCTTGTGAAGGATAGTTAGGAGTTACAAGATGGAGATGATGATCCCTTTACCCTTCCTAGTTTGGTTAAGACAACTAGAGTGGTCTCAGCTTGTGAGCGCCCAACTGGGACACGTGATCTGCATGTCCCAGCTTCCCCCTGGGCTTCAGCATCCTCAGTTGATCCTGTCCATTCTTTGCTCTCTGACCATTTTCAGGAATTGGGATCATAACACTTCTTTGGGTCCAGGAAAGTTCACAACTTTTTTTCTGCCAAGCCAAGGAAATTATTAAATATGGGATTAAGAAGATGATGGTTATATGTAATCTTATACCCTGAAACAAGGCCAAATTTGGGTGATAGCAAAATCAAAATCAGACACTTTTGGCACTATGGTTATTAATTTTCTATTGTCTGAAATGAATATTTGGGACCCAATAATGTTTTTCTTCCTTTTCTAATTTTTTTATGTTATAATAGGATACAAAAAGAGCTTTTTCTTGTTGCAGTTTTGGCTAAAGCTTTGAAGATCAAAACAACTCAATAGCTTTTAGTTATCCCCAAAGCTATGTGCTAAACTACTAATGGTACTCAAAAAGTGTCTCTCAATGGAGGGCTAAGAGCATTTCAGAAGCAAGATTCTTTATTATGTGGTACTTCCTTACCTATCACAGGAGTTTGACATTTCAGGATCATTCCCCAGCAAACTTGCAATAGAAATATTTATTAAGAATTTCAATGCCAAAATGTCTCTTATGTATGTTCAACAACACACAAGAGAGTCTTATTGCTTCACATTTAGAAACAGTTCCTCGCTGAACATTTATCTCTAGGGTGAAAACAGTTTGGAATTAAATAGCAGAGAAAATATATTTGAAGAGTATGTAGCATCTACACTTCCTGTTAGAGACTAGACATTTGTATCCCCCAAATTCACATGTTGCAGCCCTAATCCTTTGTGAGATAATATTTAAAGAAGGAACCTTTAGAATGTAACTAGGAGTAGAAGTAGATGAGTTCATTAGGGTGGGACCCTCAAGATGCTATTAGTGCCCTTATAAGAAGAGACACCAGAGAATTTGTGTGACACCTGACCCGCTCCCTGCCACATGAAGACATAGTAAGAAGGTGGAAGAGAGCACTATTATGAGAACCCAGTCATGCTGCCATGCTGGTCTTGGACTTCCAAACTCTGGAAGTGTGAGAAAATGAATTTCTGTTCTTTAAGAATCTAGTCTGTGTCATTTTGTTATGACAGCTCTGGGAAACCGAGAAGCAGCACAGAAACAAGGAAACATGGTATTTCCTTTATTTACACCAGTCAAGAGGCTGAGAGAACCCTTGGAGGACCTCTTGTCCATCCTGTAAATGTGAGAACCATAATGAGTAGAATGAGATGTTTCTAGTCTCATGAGGCAGCCCCTGAGAGAAGCAGAGGGAGATAGTTAAAATGAGAGAAAGCTGTGGGTGCAATCCAGACACACTGCATAAGCATTTCTATTGAACTGCTTAAAGAGACTTCTGGGGGGAAAAGAATCAGTAATTTGTAATTAATATTCTCAATACTTATTCACTATTTTGGATACTTTTTATCATGTTGCATAACACAAAATACACCACTCTAACCATTGCTAAGTACAATTTTGTGTCACTAAAGATATTCACATTGTTCTAAAGTCATCAACACTACCTCAGAACTCTTCCATGTTCCCAAATGAAACCCTGTATCCTTTTAACACAAACCTCCTATCCCATTCCTCCCAGCCACTGGAGAACACCATATTGATTTCTGTCTCGGTGAACTTGAGTACTCTATAAGTATTTCATGTAAGTGCAATGATGCAATATATGTCCTTTCATGACATACTGACTTAATATAGTGTATCTTCAAGGCGCATTCATGTTGTAGCATGTGTCAGAATTTCCTTCCTATTTCTGAGGCTGAAGATATTTTATAACATATATAAACCACATTTTGTTCATTGATTTTTTCAGTTGATGGATACTTGTGTTGGTTCTACCTTTTGGCTATTGTGAATAATGCTGCTATGGATGCAGCTGTACAAATATTTATATGAGTCTCTGTTTTCAGTTCTGTTGAGTATATACCCAGAAGTGAAATTGCTGGATTACAACATGATTTATTTTGAATTTTTTGAGGAATTGCCATATTAAAAAACTATTCTTTTCCCATTGAATTTGAATAGTCTACGCATCCTTACCAAATATCATTTGACCATATATGTGTGGGTTTTTTTCTGGGCTCTCTGTCCTGTCCCAGTCATTTTTATGTCTTCATGCCAGTGTCACAGCATTGTATAATTCTGAGGTTTTAAAATCATGAAGTGTAAGATCTTCAAATTTGTTCTTCACTTTCAAGATTATTTTAGCTATTTAGGGTCCCTTCATAATCCATATAAAATTTATAATTAAATTTTATATTTCTGTAAATAATGTCATTAGGATTTTTGACAGATATTGCATTGAATGAATGGGTCACTTTGAGAATTATTAACAATTTAACAATGTTAAGATTTACAATACATCACCATAGAATGTTTTTCCAATTATTGATATCTTCTTTACTTTAATTCAGAAACATTTTGATGTTTTTAGTGTACAAGATTTTTTCTTAAGTTTATTTGCAAGTATTTTAATATTTTTCATGCTTTTATAAATGGAATTGTATTCTTCTGTGTTCTGCAACTTCACTAAATGTATCTATTAGTTATAGTAGGTGTGTGTGTGTGTGTATGTGTGTGTGTGTGTGTATGTGTATCTAAATGTGAGTGTGAGCTTTAGGGTTTTCTATGCAGAAGATCATGCTACCTGTAAACACAGATAATTTTACTTCTTTCTTCCTATTTTTAATTCTGTCTTTTGCCTAATAGCTCTGGCTAAAATTCCTAATACTCATGTCAAATAGAAATGCTGAAGTGTATTCTTGTGTTATTCTGATCTTAGAGGAAAAGCTTTCTGTCTTTCACTATTGATTATGTTGTCACCTGTGGGTTTTTTATATGTGAGCATTGTTATGATTTTCTACAATTCCTGGTTTGTTGAATGAACTTATTAAGGGGGATGACTCAAAATAGGGTAGGGAGGAAGAGCATGAGAAGAAGATTACCACTAAATAGGGAAGAGAGGTGGGAGGGAATGGAAGGGAGAAGGGAAATTGCACAGAAGATGGAAGGAGACCCTCATCGTTATACACAATACATATATGATGATGTGAGGGGGAAGGAAAAAAAAGAGAGAAATGTGTCACATTAGATGGGGTAGAGAGAGGTGATGGGAGGGGAGGGGAGGGGATGGGGAGATAGGAAGGGCAGCAGAATAAAATAGACACTGGTATTGCTGTATGTATATACGTGGTCGTATAACTAATGTGATTCTGCAACTTGTATACTTGGAAAAATGAGAAATTATACCCCATTTGATTCAAATGTATGATATGTCAAGATCATTGGGTTGTCATGAACAACTAATAAAAAAAGAAAAGGATATTTCATTTTGCAAATTTTTTCCTGTACCAATATGGATAATCATAAACTATTTTTCTTTATCCTGTTTATATGATATATTACTTTGAATTTTTGTATGTTAAACCATTGTTTGTCATGCCAAATAATCCTTCTGGTGTGGTGTTGGATTCAGTCTTCTTTTAAGACTTTGGCATTAATATTTGGGTGGGGGGGGCGGAGATGGTGCTCTGCAGGTTTTTTTTTTTTATTAGCATCATTTCTAGTTTGATATCAGGATAATGTTGGCTTCATAGAAAGAGTTAGAAAATGTTACTTCTTAAATCTTTTGGAAGAGTTTGAGAAGAATTAGTATTCATTTGCCTTTAAGTATTTGGTAGAATTCACTAGTAAGATATTTGGTCCTGTAGTTTTCTTCATTGGGAAGTTTTTGATTAGTAATTCAGTGTATTTACTAGTCATGTATAGATTTGTTTAGATTTTTCTATTTCTTCATGATTCAGTCTTGGTAAGTTGCATATTTCTAGAGATTTGTTCATTTCATCTGTGTTGTCCAAGGTTTTGACATTGTTCAAATTATTCTTTTATAATCCATTTTATTTCTGCCATATTGTAATAAATTTTGCTAATTTATTTGTAGTTTCAGTGGTTTGAATTTTCTCTTTTTCTTAGTCAACCTAGTTAAAGATTTGTCAATTGGTAGATCTTTTTGAAGAAATAAATGCTTTAATTCATTGATATTTAATTTTTCCATTCTGTATTTTGCTTATCTCTGCTCTATTTTTTGACAGTTTATTTCTGTTTTGGAAAAATATACATATGATCTTAACCTGTTAAGTACATTCATATCATTGTGCACTCATTACCACAATCCATCTCCAGAACTTTTTCTCCTTTTAAAACCAAGTCTCTGCACCACTGAATATTAGCTTTCCATTCCATTCTTTACAGCCCTTAGCAGCTGCTATCGTACATTTAGCATCTGTGACTATGATTTCTCTAGATATTTTATGGAATTGGACTCATGAAGTTTTTGTTTCCTGTGACTGACTTAACTTAACCAAACATAATGTCTTCATATTATAACAAGTGCCAAAATGTCCTTCCTTTTTAAAGCTAAATGCTATTTCATTGCATTGGCTTATTCATTTATCTGTTGGTGGATCCTTGGTTTGTTACCTCATTTTAGGTTCTGTGAATAATGTGGATGTGGACATGGCTGTGTAAATATCTCTTTGAGGGCTTCCTTACAATTCTTTTGGATATGTAATCCAGGAGTAAAATTGCTAGATCATATGGTAATTTATTTTAATTTTTTTTTGATGAATTGCCATACTGTTTGATTTTCATTTCTTTCCATCTGCTAGCTGGGTTTAGTCTGTTCTTTTTATAGTTTCTCAAATTGTGGAGCTAAATTGCTAATTTGAGACCTTCTCTTTTTTAACACCAGCAATGATAGGTATAAATTTCTGTCTTAGGATGGCTTTCATTACATTCCATAAGATTTGGTGTATTATGTTTTTGTTTTCATTCATTTTGAGCTGTTTTCTAACTTTATTTGGATTTCTTTTTGACCCATTGGTTGTTTGAGAGTGCATGGTTTTATTTCTACATATTTGTGAATTCTTCAATTTCTTTCTGCCATTTTATTTCTACTTTTATTTTGTGTTGTGACTAGATTTTTATCTTCATAAACCAATTAAGATTTGATTTATAGACTACATATGGTCTATTTTTGACAATGTTCCATATGTACTCAAGAAAAAAATTGCTATCTGTTACTGTTAATTGTGGTGTTCTGTATATGCCTGCAAAGTCCAGTCAATCCAGATTATTGTTCACGTCCTCTACTTCCTTATTGACCTTCTTTCTTCTATCCATTATTAAAAGTAGAATATTGAAATATCTAACTTTGTTTGTAGAGCTTTCTATTTTGCCCTTAAATTCTGTCAATATTTGCTTCATATATTTTGTATATCTTATATTTGGTACACACGTTTATAATTGTGGTATTTTCTTCATGAATTGACTCTTCTCATTGTATCATGTCCCTTTGTTGCTTATAACAGTTTTTTACTTAAAGTGTGTTTTGTTTTTTTTTGTTTTTTTTTGTTTTTTTTTAGTAATATCACCTGTTTACATTTGTTTAACACTTTGAATTTTCCAAAGCCTGTTAACATTCATTTTCTTATCTAACCCCACATCATCCCTGTGAGGCAGGTCAAGTAGCAAGTGATTTGTCCACACCCACACCAGTGTTAGGGGCTGAGTTGACCCATATAGCAGCTTTCCCAGCTCCCAGGCCAATATACCTTTTGTTTCAAGACACACAGTTCTTTATGCCAGCCAAACACAGGAGCATCAGGGGCACTGAGCCAGAAGCCTCCCTGCTCCCTAAGCTTACAGAGGGGCACCAGAAAAGCAGCAGCTGGGGCATCTAGACCAGGGGTCCCATGAAGACCAAGCAGGGAAAACAGAAGGGCAGGAATACTAGAGGTTCAAGGTCCTCAGCCAGCACTATCAACACCTCTCAGTTGAGCATACACTGTGCTCCCGACATATCTTGACCTTTGTCAGGAGCTTGGGCCTGCCTAGTTTACTGAACAGACTCTCAGTGCTTGCTCCAGAGAAGCTTCAAGGTACAGCTAGGAGGCAAGACGCCTGACTCCTTCCTCTCCCACAGTGCCTTCCCATTCTGTTACATTCTGCAGCCCAAGAAGAGGGGGAAGGTGAGGGCTGGCTGACTCAGCCTGCAAGTGCTTAGAGATCTGGAGCTCAAAGGCCCCAGCACCATTCAGCTAATGATTATTATTAACTCTGAACAGGCCTTGGCACAGCAGCCAGCTGGCTCTGGGAGGATGCCTGGATCTCCCACAGTGAGGTCTAGAAAACGAGACCCACGGCAGCCATGCATGGGGGTGGCAGGGTGGGACAATGAGAAAGGACAGACAAGCCAGTGTCAGGGAGTGGCAAAGGGTGATCTGCCTTGTGAGGGGATGGGGAGAAGGCACAGGCTGGCAAGTGATAGCAGCCTGTCTTGGATAGAGCTGAAAGCCAAGGAGGTGAGGCTGGAAGACTGCCTTAGACGCAGAGCTCCTGCCATTCAGTACCACCCCCAGTCCCTATGGGGCTCAAGGGAAGGGGTGGTTATAGGAATGATGGGGGCTTAGGAGGGGTAGGCAAACCCAGAACGGTAATCCCATTACCATTTGCACTTGGATACAAAACCATCTATATTTCTAATGTCCTCAAGATTGAGTCTGAATATAATCAAACTTGGAACACTATCAAACATGGAATCAGGACTTAGTGAACTCAATATGGAAATTTGTGCAAATGACAAATTTTAAAATTTTAATCTGAGCACCCTGGCTTTTCTTTAAAAAAGCAAAATAGGCTGACTACTAGCAGCTTTCCCTAGTCAAGGAACAAGGGCAAAAGGGCAGCCATTCGCTTCTCCCCTGAGGCCTCTGCCTGCTGC
>NW_026000196.1:11671136-11689652 GCF_001458135.2 Marmota marmota marmota
CACCACCACCACCACCACCACCTAATACTTCTGTTTCCCATCAAGAGTGGAGGCTTCAGGCTCAAGTTCTCCATCACTTTCTACTTGCATCCAGTGTACTTCCCCATTTTGGCCCACTGAGTCATCCCTCAACAACAGCCATTTTTGCAGCACCTGGCCCAGCCATTAAGTGCAAAAACTCAACCACTTCTGAAGTGGGTCCTTTGAAGGTCACCAAGGAATGATTGAAATCCAAGGCAAGTATTCCAACCAGATTCAGAGTTCAGAAGCACTCACATATCCATTTTCTTCCTTGGCAAGTAGGAGCTGGAGATCTGGTGCATGATCACCAGGGCTGGGTAGAGGGACAGTGCCAGACACAGGTACCATGCTGCATCTCTGATCTGGGCCTGGAACCACACTGAGTACATGCCCAGAATCACTGTAACTGTAGCCATCAGGTAGACCACCAGTCCACATGTCAAATAGTAGAGCTTGAGGCGAGCCACCCTGGAGACCCTGGCTGCCCGGGGACAAAGTAGGCAGAGCCCACATAGTGCCTGGCCACCAGTAGCCAGTAATGTCAGTGCTCCTAGCCAGCTGTGCCAGGATACCAGATGGGGCAGCTCACTTCGGATCTTGCTGGAGATGATGAAGCCCAGGCCTAGGGCAGCGCAGAGAATGGCTAGGGTCTGCCCTGCCCAGTGGAGCCAGATCCAGGCCTTTTGGGAGCAGAAGAGGAACACAGAATGCTCAGGTGAGAAGAGGAGGATGGCCTCAGCCATGAAGAGGCAGAACGCCAAGGCCATGAATACAGGGTGCCAGGAGAAAAGACCTCCAGGGGCTGCATGGCCGTGCTGGGCCGGCCCGCACAGTCCAGCTGCCAGAGCCGTCTTCCGGGTTTGCAATCGCGGAGGCAGTGTTAAAGTGTGTTTTGATTAAAATTAGTATAGCCACTTTCACTTTCTTAAAACTTTTTTTTTAATATTTATTTTTTAGTTTTCGGCGGACACAACATCTTTGTTTGTATGTGGTGCTGAGGATCGAACCCGGGCCGCACGCATGCCAGGCGAGCAAGCTACCACTTGAGCCACATCCCCAGCCCCCACTTTCACTTTCTTTCACTACCATTTGTATGTCACAGTTTTTGATTTCTTATCTTCTCAATCTCTGTGAATTGTTTGATCTAATATACTAAAACTCATTTAAGTATAGTAGTATACACTGCTGTAAGTTGTATTTATTTTTTAAATTTATTTATTTATTCTAATTTGTTATATATGTCCACAGAATGCATTTCAATTCACACTACACATATAGAACACAATTTTCATATCTGGTTGTACACAAAGTAGAGTCACACCATTCGTGTCTTCATACATGTACTTAGGGTAATGATGTCCATCTCATTCCACCGTCTTTCCTACCCCAATGCCCACTCCCTTCTGCCCCCTCCCCTGTGTCATATCTAAAGTTGTGCTGTATGCTTTTTAATTCATTCTGTTAATCCATGTGAAAGACTTTAATATAGTACATTTAAATTAATTGTT
The DNA here is from genome assembly GCF_001458135.2 of Marmota marmota marmota. NCBI lineage: Eukaryota > Metazoa > Chordata > Mammalia > Rodentia > Sciuridae > Marmota > Marmota marmota. The sequence goes on from NW_026000196.1 coordinate 11,672,666, forward strand.
GGTAGGATAGCACACATTTTTTGCCATTTTTTTATTTCCTTTCTTCATTACTTACAATATTTTTGTCCCTCATTCTCCTTACTTCCTTTCTGTATGTTGTTTGATGTTTTATAGAGGCTTATTTACATTTGTTTATATTATGTATATATATTCAAATACATAGTGTATATATATATATATATATATATATATTCATATATATACATATATATATATATATATATATATTCATATATATACACAAATATATGTATGTGTGTGTCTATGTGTATACACATACAGGTATATATACGCATATGTGTATATATACATATATGTACACATATATGTACATATATTATTTTGCTTCATGGTACTTATATATAATATTCTAAGGTTATGATAATTAATCTTAAGTTAATATGAACTTAGCTTCAGTTATATACAAAAGTCTACATTACAGCTACTCCCTTCCATTTTATGTTATTGATATCACAAATTACCTCTTTATATATTTGTAACAACATAGATTGAGAAATTTTTTATGATTTCATTTTATAAAATCATACAGAAATAAAAAATAAAGTTACTAAGCAAAATTGTAACCACACTGGTTTTTATATGCATCCATTTCCTTACCTTTACAAGAGAACTTTATCTTTTGTGTATAGCTTCAAGTTAATTATTTAATATATTTTCATTTTAACATGAAAGCCTTCCTTTATCATTTCTTGTCAGGTAAGTCTATTGATAATGAACTCTTTTAGCTTTTGTTTTCTTGAGAATTCATTAATTTCTCATTCATGTTTTAAGACAGTTTTCCCAAATATATATTTCTTGGTTAGTGGGAATTTGCCCCATCTAAGTACTTCTGACCATCAAAGTTTCTGATGAAAAAAAAAATCTACTTAGGGTCTCAGTAAGGATTCTTTGTATGTGACAATCATTTTCCTCTTTCTACTTTCAAGATTCCCTCTTTGTTTTTTGATGGTTTGATTATAATGTGTCTTGAGAGAAATCTTTGGGTTTACCTACTTGGAGTTCATTGAACTTCTTAGCATCATAGATACATGTATTTCCTAAAAAATTGAGATTTTCTCAGTCATTCTTGTAATAATCTCTCCCTCCACTTCTTCTGATATTGCCATGTACATTTTGAGGCATTTGATGGTGTCCCACAAGTTGGGTTCTATTCACTTCGTTTCTTGTTTTCCTTTTTTATTTTCAGACTTGATAATTTGGAATGACCTGTCTTTGATTCACTGATTCTTTTTTTCTGTCTCTTCAAGCTGCTATTGAACTCCTCTAGTAAATTTTTTCAAATCAATTACTGTATTTTTTATATCTTATACATGTGTTTGTTTCCTTTTATAAAATATTCTATTGATATTTTTACCTTGTTCATATATTATTTAATTCTTTTTAGTTCTTTCTTTCAGCTCATTTAAAATAGTGGTTTTAAATTGTTTGTGTAGTAAGTCTTATCTGTATGTTTCTCCTGAGACTGTTTCTGGAATTTTTTTTTTCCTGGGCCATAATTCCCTGTTACTTTGTTATCTATTGCAATCATCTGGAAAAATAGTCATCTCCCAATCTTTGCAAACTCACATGAATGAATAACACTATTTACTGAGTATACCAAACTTTTAGCCTACAGTAAATTCTTCAAGTCTTAGGTCTTTCCTGGGCATGTGTACTATCTCTGTGTGTCCTAACTTAAGAATTTTATTGGAATTGCATTAAATCTGTATAGTGCTTTTGGTAGTATGGTCATTTTGATAATATTAATTCTGCCTATCCAAGAGCAAGGTAGATGCTTCCATCTTCTAAGGTCTTCTTAGATTTCTTTCTTTAGGGTTCTGTAGTTTTCATTGTATAGATCTTTCACCTCTTTTGTTAAGTTGATTCCCAAGTAGCTTATTATATTTTTTTTTTGAGGATATTGTGAATGGGGTAGTTTTCCTCATTTCCTTCTTGGAGGATTTGTCACTGATATACAGAAATGCTTTTGATTTATGGGTGTTGGTTTTATATCCTGCTACTTTGCTTAATTCATTTACTAGTTCTAAAAGTTTTCTGGTGGAGTTTTTTGGGTCTTCTAGGTATAGAATCATATCATCATAGTCTGGTAGGGAGGGAGAACATGGGAGGAATAGATGAATTCTAGTAGGGAAGAGGGATGGGAGGGAAAGGGAGGGAGAAGGGGATTAGCAAGGATGATGGAATGTGATGGACATCATTATACAAAGTACATGTATGAAGGCTTGAATTGGATGTCAACATACTTTATATATAAACAGAGTTACAAAAATTGTGGTATATATGTGTATTAAGAATTGTAGTGCAAAAAAAAGTATATGTATAAAGGCAAAAAACAAAAAAAGGATAGTGTTACCTTAGATTAGGTAGAGGGAAGTGAAAGGAGGGGAAGGCAGGGGATGTGGGGATAAGAAAGATAGTAGAATGAAACAGACATTGTTACTTTATGTATGTATGTGACTATATGACCAATATGACTCTCAATACGTATTCTCACAAAAATGAGAAATTATATCCCATGTATGTATGATATATCAAAGTGTATAAGTGCATTCTACTGTCATGTATAACTAATCAAAACAAAAAAAAAATTTAAAAAGAATGTTAATTTTCCAAAATATTTCAATTTGGATTCTAAGAACCCTACATGTTCTATTATGTTTCTTTTCCTATAATTCATTTACCCCCAAAATTCAAAAGTCTGAAGTCCCCTTGAAGTTTTCACACATTTTATTACCTGACACTGCTTTCTATGACATGGAGACTCTGAACCCAACAAATTGCAGATATCATGATAAATATTCACTTTTGCATCTAATTTTATGTTTAAGATGATGCCTACTTATTTTGCGAAAAAAGTAATACTCCAAATGTATAACCTTTACACCTTCAAAATCTGGATCCATTTCTACATGTAGAAGAGAAGAAATTTTAATTTAGAAACAACTTGCATTTTGTTTATTGTATTAGAGTTATGACTGCAAAATAAATCATTTTGTGTATAAAAATGATGGTATTTACTTTTTTAACCTGAGATATAAAAATTATCCACCCAGAGTCACAGAAAGAATCTTTTCAGAGTCATGAGATGTACAGAGCAGGCTTTTGTGACTGAAAAACTCTATGTGTGTGTATTCCCTTTCTTTCCTCTTTCTTTTTTACTTTCTGTCTTCATGGTTTGACATATGTTCTTTGGACTAGGGAATATCAATGCTTAATTTTGGAGCCTATTTATTATTTTAACAAATAGTCGTGGACACCAATTTTATAGTTAGACTTCCACTTATCCTAGGTCTATTTTTATTCACTTGAAAAACTTGCGTTTTCTCTAAAACCCTCTGTTTTCTTTATCTGTAAAATATAATTATAGGGCATATTTTAGGTTATTGTAAAAACAAAATGAGCTAATTCAGGTGAGGGATTCAGCATAATTCCTGATATGTAGAAACTATTAACATTTGGAACTGTTAGTCAGCTTTTCACCGCTTTGACCAAAATATTTGACAAGAACAACTTAGATTAGGAAACATTTATTTGGGGCTCATGATTAGTGTGGTTTGGTCCATATTCAACCAACTCAAGTGATCTGTGCCTAAAGTGAGGCAGAAAATCATGGTGGAAGGATGTGGCAGAGAAAAGCTGTTCAACTCATGGTACCCAGAAAGCAGAAAGAGAGAGAAGAACCTGGTAGACAAGACAGAATCTCAAAGGGCACACCCGCAAGTGGTCTACCTCCTCCAACCATGCCTCACCTGCCTTCAGTTACCACCCAGTAATCCATTAAAATTATTAATCCATCAAATGGATTTATCCATTGATTGGGCTACAGCTCTCATAATCTAATCACTTTACCTCTAAACATTTGTTCATTGTCTGACATGAGCTCTTTGGGGGACACCTCATATCCAAACCATAACAAGCTCTATTGTTATCATTCATATTATTAGTCCTTAATAAATATTCTGAGAAGCAGGCATCTTGGGTTACCTACATCATTTTTGGATATATTGTGGCTGAAGTTTACATATTTTGTTTATAATTACTTAGAATTTGTTGGCCCTACCTTTAGATTATAAAATGTATAAATTTTTAACATATTCACCTTCCATTCATTCACTAAAAAATTAAAAATTATAAATATTTCTGAACTTGGAGCTGAGTATGCAGTATCTTCTGAAACCATCAGGCAGGTGGGGTTGTGTTTGGTACTTTTCTAAGGATTTAGTCCCTTTCTTGCTTATATTGCTGGAAAATCAATGACTTGTGCCAGACAAGTTGTTTTCTTTCTCCCGACAAAAAGCAGATCAGCAAGTTTTCATGTAGCACTATTTTCAATGGCTGGGACATCAACACTTTATAACAAGAAAAAAATAAAAATTGTTTAACATTTGGAAAAAGAAGTGCTTGTAAAACTTTTCACATCCATTCACCATCTGGAAAAGCAAGGTTTTGTAGTTAGGCCTGGTCATGTCTAGAGTCACTAAGCATTCTGGAAAATGACCTCTTATTTTTTTTCCTTCACAGGATATCACAGGGTTCACACTATTACAACTTTACACTTACTGAAGACTTATCATGGAAAATTAAGAGAAATATATATGGACAGTCAAGTCCATAGCCTTTTTACTGGGGAATATTTTGAAACCAAAATGAATTGCAGGTTCGTGAATAAAACTCAACATATCTTGGCTCTTTTTAATCTGTACTAAATTTCATGCTCAAAAGTATTTATGGATTAGGGTGAAGATGTTTAACTCAGATGGGAACCTGCATATTCTCATTCTCATTCTTTGCCTCTGCAAAGTCCTTCCAGTTCCTTCTCCACTTTTTCAAAAATTGGTGAAATACAATAAGCCTATTCCCCTCAGCACCTTGGATCTGTGCACATTCAGTGAGAGGGTCCATGGACATATTATTGGAGTAGTGACTGATTCCCCCCATTTGTGACCAGGATATAGTTTATTCTATCTGGTCAGATGTGTTGAGGAAGAACACACCATGATATTTGAAACAAGCTTAAAATGCTGTTTTTTAAGCCAAACAATCTCACAGGAAATTGTGATAACTAATGATCTTCTTTTCATTTTACATGTTGGGGTGTTGACCTCAATATGCAAATGCATGCCAACTAATACTGTGTGTCTCTCCTTGTACTCTCTGCGGTTATATGAATTTACTGCCTGGCTAGATGGTAATCTGATTAAGGGCATATATTGAAATTCTTATAGTTCATTAGTGATTATGCTGAGGTTGAAGGCAGTTCTTTCTTTTTTTCCTCGATATTTAGGTAAAATGAAGAATTAAACTTCAATTTCCTCCATAATGAATATGGTTTCCATTGTCATGACTGAACTTTTCACTTTCTAAACACTGAGGGCTTCTTCTGAGTGGTGAGGCATAAGTCCTCGGGTAAATACTGTCTGCTTTTTGGGGAGCATTATGTCCAGATCATAATGCAGAGCTGTTATCTGTTGCATAATCACTTACAGTCTGATACATAACTTCACCCACTTTCATCTGAGAGGCCACTTCTCTTCCTCTGGGTCAGGATAACACTACATCATATATCAGATACTATTTAAGGAACATCCAGTCCTCAGCAAGAAAGAAACTTACAGAAATCTAATGGATTCCAACTTAGTCCTAGGAGAGAAAAGTCGACATGTGAAGCAGAGAGCTGGGTCATGTACAATTCTATCCTGGGTGCTAGGAGTGCTGACCAGAAAGGCCAGGACCTCTGAGCTAGAGAGATGGGGTGGAAGTGAGAAACTATAGAGAGAATATCTCCAGAGTTTCTCAATATATGGTCCCTGGATCAGCCACACCAACATCCTCTGAAAACATGTTGAAATTGAAGTTCTCAGACTTCACTTAATTAGAAACTCTGGGGCAGGGTTCAGCAATTCTTAGTAGAAACTTCCAGATGATTCTGATGCACACTCAAATTTTTTAACTCACTATTTACCCTGAACTATGTTCTTTTCTCTTCATCATATTATTCTCCTAAAGTTATGCCAGAATAAGTGACTAAATAGCATCAGAATTTAGTCAATCTTGCCTAAAGTTGTAGATTAGTTCAAAAAGCTTTTCAACTAGTGGTACCTGTTGGACAGGGGACTTATATTATCCCTTTTCTTTCTTGTAGCTCTTAACTCTGTTTCTGAAACACAATAAATTATCAATAAGTATTGATAATTGACTCAATTGTCAAATGAGTGTAGTTTGATTGAGGTATATAAATACAAATACAGTGCTTATGTTAAAGGTTTGATAGAGATATACTTCTAGGTATCTAGGGCACTAATGTGATTGCAGAACATTAGCAAGGGAGCCTTGCAAAGGAATGAAAGGAAAAGCAAATTTCTCATTAGCTATCGATAAATAAGTTTCTAATACTAAGTGTTATTTCTTCAAAACATACCCTACTGGAACCTGAACAATAGAATTCCTGCAATTTTCCCCTTTTCAACATTGGCCTATTTCAATTTATTACATAACTAACATCAGAATAATATTCTTCAGGGATCATTTTACTTGCATAACTTCTAGAAATTCTTCAGTTTGTGGGTTAGTAGCTCTTTCTGGGCTCTAAACCCTTTGCATCTTGTGAGTACTTCTATACTAAAGTAATTATCTGTCCTCATGTGTGACTTTTTCACTAAACCAAGAGATCATCATGGAGAAAAATAAAAGATGAATTACCTTGCATAATTATTTTTTCATAGTCCTGGGATCCAGTACTTTCCAAACTGACTCACAAAAATGTGTCATGTGTGTTTGTTTAATAAGTGAAGACAATTAATTGCTGGCCATGAAGTTTATGTCTCTCCTAACTTTATTCCAGTCCATCAGCCCTGCATATTTCTTCTTTTATTGCTCTCATCTTTAGCTTTCTGAATCCTTCAAGAGTTCTCCCCTTGCTGATGTGGTTGCTCAGGCCTTCACTGAGTCATACTTTAGATATCTTGGGGTGACACCAAATTTAGGAGTTCTCATTTAAATGTGTCAAATGCATGATAGGCCTGATTTAAAATTAAGGGGCTTTGATACTTTTTTTTTTTTTTTGCTTATGCTCTGATCTAGAAATCTGAGAAACAGACTTCTTGAGCCACTTCATATTCTAATTCATGAACTTGCTCATCCTTGAACTTCAAAAAAAGAATGGTGTTTTTAATAAGGTGGATTACATGGTGGGATATATGACAAGGACAAGTCAGTAATTTTTTTTGTCACTTTCAATTCTCAGATGAATCATCACCCAATTGAAACTGGAAATTTCTCCCACAAAGTTCATGTAGCACTTTATGTGGTTCTGGGTGTTTGTTCCCACATGTTCTGCTGACAAGCACCCTATATGGAAATTCACAATATCTGCTCTTTCCCCATCAATCAACAAGGTCTCGGCTTTCTCAGACATTACACTTGTTCATAAAGGTTAAAAGGACATCATTTTCTGGTAAGATGACCTGTTCTGTCTTTCAAATTTGATCACCTTTTGAAGAGTTCTACATAATTAATTTTTTAAAAACGTTTTTGGTTGAAGTACTCACAGTCCAAACAAAAAATTAGTAGACATTGGTTAGGGGTCTTTTCTGTCTCAGAGAGATTAAGAGTGACCCTCCATTCCCTTGTGGTCTGCTTCAGCCCTGAAGTGACTGGTGAGCCCAATCCTATAGATTTCAAACTCTTTAACTGGCTAGAAAAAAACACAGCTTGCCTCACTTCCTACCCAGTCACCTGAATTCTTTATCTTTCAGGACTATTGGTTTCTGAGCATATTCCCAAGAGAGACCCACAGCAGAAAATGTAAGTTTTACACCAGAACTGCATACCTGTGAACTATATGTTTGTTTTAGTCAGCTTTTTCATTATTGTGACCAAAATGCTTGAAAAGAGTAACTTAGAGGAACAAAAATGTATTTGGGGTCACAGTTTCAGAGGTTCATTCCATGGTTGGCCCCCTCCATTGCTGTGCATCTGAGGTGAGGCAGAACATCATGGCAGAAGGGTATGGTGGAGGAAAGCATCTCAGGCCATGGCAACCAGGAAGCTCTGCTCACCAGGGACAAAATAAAACCCCAAAGGCAAGTTCCCAGTGACATAATTCCTCCAGCCACATTGACATGCCCACAGTTACTGCCCCATTAATCCATATCAGTGGATTAGTCTACTGATGTGATTGCAGCTCTCATAATCTTATCTTTTCACCTCTGAATATTCCTGCACGGTGACTAATGAACTTTTGTGATATACCTTATATCTAAACCATAACAATGTTACACCTATAAGACTTGCTTAGGTTTATTTACACTTGTTTGTATTCTTTTGACTGCTATATCTTAAGTTCTTGTGTTAAGAGATACTTTCAAAGAATGAGGTGATGTATCATAGGACTTAAAGGTACAGATTCTGGAATAAGTTAGACCTGGATTTAAAAGCCAGCCTATTCTGTACTAAATTATGAATTTAGAGAAGTTTTTCTCTAATCATCTTTGGTATTGTTATGAGAAAATTGAAGATAATAATTCCTACCTTAAATGATTGATGTGAGAATTCTCTAAAGGTCTATTCATTCTACAGATATTTTTTTAAGCACCTGGAGCAAGAGAAGAAATGTAGAAGTGAGCAAGACAAGCATATCCTACGAGTTATCCTGAAGCTTCTTCCAAGGGCTTCAGTGAGTGATCATAATTGTTTGAAGTGTTGTGAAAGAACAAATGAAGCAAGTTAAAGGAAAGTGTGATGTGAGATCTACATGGCCTGTGGATCACCAAAGGATGTCGTTCACAACCTAGAGGTTAATAGAAATGCTTGGCTGCCAAGGTCAAAGAGCCTTGTTCACAAATCTTTTATCTGTTATGAGACAATTGGATTGAATGCTAAAAATTATAAACAGCTAGACAAAGAAGCTTTGGGGAAAGAGGGACTGGGCAGAGAATATATCATACATAAAAATCTGAAAAATACATAGGAAGTCCAGGAGAAATGCATGAGTCAGGCATGGACTGAATTCAGAGTACAGATTTATGTCACATTCTCAATAAATGGTAACTATTTATAATTCAGAAATGATGTTTTCATTGACTTCTAGAGAGTAGATACCATTCTGATTAGTAAATAGTTTGAAACTAACTTAATTTTTTTTCCAAGAAGACATGTAGCAGAGCCTTTCTAACATGCTATAATCAATCCATAAATGTAAATTTGTAGCTTAAAATTAAATTGTCCCCAGGCACACAGTAGCTTCTTCTTCTATTTTTCTTTTCTTTTTTTTTTTTTTTTTGGTATTTTACATTTAGTCTTAGCCGTCCTCTCACTACTCCCATAGGACACTTAAATCCAATTGTCATTGTATACATAAGGACAGGAGAATGCCAATCACCTCAGGCAAGAGCTTTTGGCAGCTTTGCAGATTTTAAATGCCTCCTTTTGAATAAGCAGTGTACTTTTCTGGAAGGATTTAAAACCATGTTATATAAGTTGCAATTAGTGGCTTCCCACAAATTGCATATCACTCTAGTAAGTCAGATCTCTTTAAAGTGCTTTGTTGACTGGCTCACGAGATTGTACTTCATTGTATGTTAGAGGGCAAATATATTTCTCTCTCTCTTTTATTCTCAACCACTTANGGAGATTTCTTGGAAAGCTGGGAATGGAACCACCATTTGACCCAGCTATTCCCCTTCTCGGTCTATTCCCTAAAGACCTAAAAAGAGCATACTACAGGGACACTGCTACATCGATGTTCATAGGAGCACAATTTACAATAGCAAGACTGTGGAATCAACCTAGATGTCCTTCAATAGATGAATGGATAAAAAAATGTGGCATTTATACACAATGGAGTATTACTCTGCATTAAAAAATGACAAAATCATAGAATTTGCAGGGAAATGGATGGCATTAGAGCAGATTATGCTAAGTGAAGCTAGCCAATCCCTAAAAAACAAATGCCAAATGTCTTCTTTGATATAAGGAGAGTAACTAAGAACAGAGCAGGGAGGAAGAGCATGAGAAGAAGATTAACATTAAACAGGGATGAGAGGTGGGAGGGAAAGGGAGAGAGAAGGGAAATTGCATGGAAATGGAAGGAGACCCTCAGGGTTATACAAAATTACATACAAGAGGAAGTGAGGAGAAAGGGTAAAAAAAAAACAAGGGGGAGAAATGAATTACAGTAGATGGGGTAGAGAGAGAAGAGGGGAGGGGAGGGGAGGGAAGGGGGGACAGTAGAGGATAGGAAAGGCAGCAGAATACAACAGACACTAATATGGCATTATGTAAATCAGTGGATGTGTAACCGATGTGATTCTGCAATCTGTATACGGGGTAAAAATGGGAGTTCATAACCCATTTGAGTCAAAGTGTGAAATATGATATGTCAAGAACTATGTAATGTTTTGAACAACCAACAATAAAAATTAAAAAAAAAAATAGTCTCATGTCTACCTGGCAGCCCACAGAAGCAACAGCATAGTCACTGACAGAACAAATTTGGAAGGAAACGGTCATAAGAGACAGCAATGAACCTCAAGATCTAAGAAATGCACAATCTGTGGACACTATTGCATTGGTTTATGGGGTTTGTGCTCTTTTTCTCCTTAAAAAGCACTTAGTGAAGAGTTGTATGAGGGGAAAGACATAGGATTGTGTCAGATTATCATGGCTGAGATAACCAACTTTCCATTGAAAAGGCATGCTCTTATTCCCATGGAGTGGATTGTGTGCAGTAATGGGGCTGCCCACTCTGAGCCTTCACTTCTCACATTTGTATGCATTATGGTCATGTAACCCACCTTCACCAATAGCATGTGGGCAAATGTGTCAAGATCTTAGGAAATGGTGAAATTCCAGATGCAGGAGACTACATTTACCATATGCAGGAAAGCTGCCTTTGAACTAGAAATACCCATATTGTTCTCTGACATGAATGAGAAATATATTTCCATTATATTAAACAACAGAAAATTTGGGACATAATATTTATTCCGGTAAAACAATATATACGGATTTGTCAACACAAATTTGTCAAAACATGCTGAATGAAAAAAAATCAGTTTCACATACAAAATCATAGACTTTACTATTACATTCACATGAAGTTCTAAAACAGTCAAAACTAATGGAAAATATCAGAAAACTTGCTGCCACTGGAGGAGTGGGGTGGGGTGAGATGAGATTTTACTAAGGGATCCAAGAGAACTTTCCCGAGAGACCTTAATCTTCTATATCTTGATGGGTTTGTTTTCCACAGGTGTATGAATATTTAGCAGATACAGAGTTCAGATATATGCAAATACTTCTATATGTACTTCACTCCAAAAGGAAAATTGTAAACCGATATTAAATTGTGGTTAATGATACATATGCATTTTAGACAGCTTAGCATCCCTGTGACCAAAATACCCAGCTGAAAATAACTTACAGGAGGAAAAGTTTATTTGGGCTCACAATTCAGAGGTTTGGTTTATGGTGAACTGAGTTCATTTCTCTGTGCCTAAAGTAAAGCAGAGCATAATGGCCAAAGGGCCCAAAGGAGAAAAGCTGCTCAGCCAATGGCAGGGTCAGGAAGTAAGAGTGAGAAGAAGGGGAAGGGGCCGCAGGGACCCTTTCAGGGCACCTATTTCCTCCAGCCATACCCCAGCTGCCTATAGTAACCACCCAATTAGTCCATTCAAACCAGGATGGACTGATTAGGTTATATCTCCCCCCATTCAATCATTTCACCTTTGAACATCCCCCATGAATGCAGGAGCTTTGGGGGACACCTCTATCCAAACCATAACAATATGTATGCTAAATAACTTAGAAGGAAGTCTTATTAATGTCTAAAGTTTACTTGGAGATGCACAGAAATTAAGATGAGTCACATAAATTTTTACAGATAAAATACTGAAATTTTGAGAGGTTCACATTAAATTGTTCAAATTTTCACCTTTTAAAAATGAAATTGGGGGATTTGAACCAAGTTCTATCTCACACTAAGTTCTTGCTCTTTCACTTCCCTCGTGTATATTGGAATGAATGTGTACACAATTCAAATGACTTGCTATAAATCACGATGGGAAGAAACATTTTGGAGAAAAATAATTGTAAGAAGCTCGAATTCCAAAGATAAGCCAGGTAAAAATCATACAATTTCAACAATATACTGCTAATTAGCTCTAATACCTAGATCTAATGTGGGGTTTTCAGAGGGTTGTGACATTCATAGAAGAGTAATTAACCTGAGCAGCAAATCCATTTCATTTGCTGCCATGACACAGCCAATCAAGGTTGGCTTACTGTTTGCTCATTTGGAAAATGATGAGGATTCCCATTTAGACTTAATTACAGTGCAAAGGTTGACAATTATCTTCTCTATAGAAGCATCAGATGCTCCAATATCACTGTGAACATGTGCCTATAATTATGTACATAATTTGTCTTGCAGAAATTGTAACCCAGCCATTACCTGAATCTTATGCCTGCAATTTAGAAATAATAATAATAAAATACTAAAAGGGAACAGTGGGTTGGTGAGATGTTAGGTCCATTAAACTATGAAATCTGTATGGAGCTGTTAGTGGGGATTCAACAGCCACCAACATCTCTTGGATTGTTGTACTGTATTAAAAATAATCAGGAAGTATGAGAGGTGAACATTGTGGTACAGTGAAAGTACATATAGTACAGTTGCTTTTCCAAGATCTGATGGAAATAATTAAAAATCCTAGAGGCACCTCAAATTTAAAACTTCTGAAACCCAACTCATTAGCCACTTCCTGTTCCATTCTACTGCTCCTTGTCTTGTATTTTCTGTCTTAGATAATGGAGAGTTATCCTAGAGTCACCAGGAACCATTGTTACCTAACTCCTTCCCTCCAATTTGAGTTGTAATTCTAATTATTGTTTCTGAGTGTGTTGCTGCTCTTCCTGCTGTGACACTTCTCTAGTTCTGCCTTTGTCATCACTGATGGTCAGTTTCATGAGAACAGGTGAATGACTCTGCCTTCCTCTATCCACTCCTCTCTGTTGCTCAACTCCTGTAATTTTACCATGCAGGAGAATCCATAGTATTATCATTATCAGTCACAGACATAATCCTGCTACTCCACCATCCAGACGAGTTGAGAATGTCTATCTCTTCTTCAATAGAGACAATTATCTTCTCAATAGCAAGCACATTAGACATTTTATTCTTTGGGTTCTGGGTCAGTTGCATGCTATCTTGCCCCACGGAGCCTGCAATGAAGTAGCTCGATCTATTTAATGGCTTACTGAATATATAAGACAATATGCTTATTATTTCAGTTATCATTGGCAGCACAATTGACTACTTCCAAATTCAGTGGCTAGAAGCAACAATTTTAATTTTGCTCATGATTTTGTGGGTCAGGAGCTATAGGAATGGTGTGAGTAGGTGGTCATTTCTGATTGACATCTCACCAGCTATAGTGGAAGAACCTACTTCCAAATGGCTCATTTGCTCCTTGACTTCTCTCTCTCTTCATCTCATTCCCAGTGTTTTTTTCCACTTGGCTTAGCTTTTTGTAGCATAGGTATCTTTTTACGTAAGGGCTGGGTTCTTAGAGGCTGGCAGTAGAAACCATCCAGCTACACAAGGCTTATGGCAGAAAAAGGAATGGCACACTTCTACCCTAGTCCATAGTAAAGTGGTCCCAGAGGCCCCTCAGGTTTTTTATTTTGTATTTTTGGTACCCAGGGGTTCTTAACTACAAAGCTACATCCCCAGTCCTTTTTATTTATTTAGAAACAGGGTCTCACTAAGTTGTTTAAGATGGCTTTGATCTCACAATACTCCTGCCTCAGTCTCCCAAGCCACTGGGTTTACAGGCGTGTGCCACTGTGCTCAGCCCCCTCAGATTTAAAAACATAAAGAAATAAGCTCTTCATCCTCAGGGGGAAACTTCTAGCTCACACTGAAGAAAAGCTCATAGAATTGAAAATGTTGTTGTGTCCATCTTTAGAAAATCAAATCCATGTTCTTACTATTTCCTCTTTCTGAAATGCCAATCACTCTGTCCCATTCAACTCCTGCTTGGTTTCTGAGGCAATTTTAGGAGCAATTGCTCAACTTTGGATTCTCTAAGGAAAACCACCAATCTCCCCACAATACTCTTATAGTATGTAGTTCAAGCTTCTTTTATCCTAGAGTGGAACCTCATTTTCTATTTACTAACAAATTTCTCTCTCCTGCCAGAATATAAGGATGAAATCATGTATTATTTATTTTAGAATCCCTTGTGTACAACACAGATCCTGATACCTAGTAGATGTTAAATTTGTGTTTTATTGACTATGAAACTAACTGAAGGAATGATTAACTGAGTAAATGGCTAAAATGGTTGTGTGTGTGTGTGTGTGTGCGTGCGCGACTTGTGTAATTAATGCTTTCTGTTCCTTGAACAAGTTTAGTATGTCCTGGTTAGCTGATTCCAAGATGGACCCCAATGATCTTCATTACCTGTAACTCACACTCCTAAGTAGCCTCTTCCCACATTGTACCAGCATTTGGTTATGTGACCAATAGAATATGATAAAAATGACACTATTAAATTTCTGATAACAGATTATAAGAAACACTGCAATATTTTTTCCCTCTCTCATAATTCAGAATGATACAAACCAGCTGCCATATGGTGAGCAGTTCTCTGGTGAGGCCCACATGGTATGGAGCTGAGACCCCTGCCAACAGCCATAGGACTGACCTTGCAGCCAGAACCTCCAGCCCCAGCTATGCCTTTGGGTTCTGTTACCCAGGCAACAGCTTGGGTGAAACCTCACAGGAGGTTCAGAGCCAGATCCACCCAACTGAGCTGCTCCCAGACTCCTGACCCTCACAAACCATGCGAGACAATGTTTGTTGTTTTAAGTAGCTATGTTTTCAGGGCAATTTTTACATTGCAAGAGATAACTAATTTGTTACTAATAATTTTTTTTTTGTGTGTGTGTGTGTGTGTGTCATTCAAAGTATCAGTAATGAAGCAGTTGCCTTCCCCTTGGATTTCTAGCCTAAGCATTTTTCTGTGATTAGGATACACACCTGGGTGGTAATTCCTATTTGAAGCCAAACACCTGGGCTTTTTCTCTAGCACAAAGACCCTCTCACTACCAAGAGAAAATAATGATCTCATTTCTTGGAATATTTGTTGTAATTAGCAGCATGACGAGGTATAGCATGTATAGCAATATATTTGTACTTATTCTTCCAACACATTCTCTTAAAATAATCTGATGTCAAATAAATAAATATTAAATTACTAGATATCATTGGACCTTGTAAAGCAGCCTAACTTTACTAACTTCATGTTTCAATCCCAGATTGCTAAACTAATAAAATTTCTAATTATTTTGGTTGAAATTAAGAGCTTTCATTTTGTCTCTGAAAAATTGGAACATGAAAAAAAAAACAATAAACATGGCACTAACTTGAAAATACCTTATTTATATATTCTTCTCAGAAATTCAGAAGTTTTTTTAAATTCAGAATCAATAATTAAATAATACTTGCATTCAAATTTACTCATGAAATGTTTTCATTTGGAATAATTGAGAAATGTTGTAAATTGTAGATATAAACATAAGATGTGGACTAATTATTAATCTTTAGTTTACACCAACCTGTTCAGTCACATTTGTGTACTCAATATTTATAGAATACCTACTGCTAACTGGTCAACAGTTAGATTCTTGAAAGGCAAGAAGCTGAAAGTGAGAAATTTTAGCATGAACTTGGCTGCTTAACCAGAACTTTCTCTTCTCCCCTTGGAAATCATCTGAAAGACTCCATATAGAAAGAAAAGTGAACAAAATCCTTACAAAGTGTGTTCAGTGAAATTAGATGAGGATAATTCCTGGATTTCAAAACATTTCTAAGGGCTGTGGAGAGCAGCTGATGTTGAGCAGGACAGAGGCCATTGCAGAGATATGGAGTGAAATAGGGAAAAATCTCAGTGGGAAGAGACCTTGGCATTGGCTGGTCTCTGACAGTGGCAATACAAGTACCCTAAAAAGGGGAACTACCATTTGACCTGGTTATACCACTCCTTCATATATATCCAAAGGACTTACAGTAGCATACTACAGTAACACAGCCATATCAATGTTTATAACAGCTCAACTCACAATATCTAAGCTATGGAACCCACCTAATTGCCCTTCAACAGATCAATGGATAAAGGAAATATGGTATATAAACACAATTGAATATTACTCAGCCTTAAAGAAGAATAAAATTATGACATTTGCAGGTAAATGGATCTAGAGACTATCATGCTAAGTGAAATAAGCCAACCCCCAAAACCAGCTAAGGGGTTTTTCATGCAGGCAGTTCATAGAGAATTAATTTCACTTTTTGTTTTTTTGGTACTGGGGCCTTTTACCACTGAGCCACAACTCTAGCCCTTTTTGTTTTATTTTGGGATAAGTTCTTACTAAGTTGCTTAGGGAATCACTAAGTTGCTAAGGCTGGCATTGAAACTGTGATTCTTCTCCCTCAATCTCTTGGATTGCAATCGCTTGTATTACAGGTATGCACCACTGTGCCAGCTCACAGAGAATGTGGAAAATTTTTAGAAAGTATTTATGAATAACTTTTCTTAATGAAATTAATAGAAAACAAAGTTGAATGTAACAAGAAGTGACCTGGGAGATGAGAGCAAAGAATTGAAAGCACCTATATGTTGAATATATTTTATTGGATAAGTAAGACTACAAAAAAACCCCACATATCAAGAGTGAAAGAAGAGAGGTGTGCCCTGACATTATCATGTCCCGTTTGTGGAAATGATCCAGCAAAAAGATTGAGAAGAGGAGGGTGAGATGTAGAGTAAGTTTGCAAATTGCATCCCCAATTATGGCAGTGCCAGAAATCATTTATTTAAAACTAGTAGCGTGTATATGAAAAAAGTAAATATATATATATATATATATATATATATATATATATATATATATATATATATAT
>NW_026000196.1:11690134-11763202 GCF_001458135.2 Marmota marmota marmota
ATGTGTATAAGAGACAGATATATATATATGAATTAAACACAAAGAGAAAATTGTTGATTATAAACTGGTGATGGTACAGATAAAAAATGTATTATTTCTTATAAAGAGGAACTAATAATTATTGCCTAAAAAACCCAAAATATTAGTAAGATTATTGATGTTGCCTGAATTCTACTTAAAGTAGATAAAAATTAAGCAAAAATCAGGATATCTAAACTTCCTAATTGCAAAAGTAGACCTGATTGATATTGATAAGATTTAGTACAATAATAGAGAATACAGCTTGCTTGACAGACCAGACACAAAAATTAGCTGTATTTTAAGTCACCAACTAAACTACTATAAATTCTAAGCAGTAAATATGCTGACAGCATCATGTCATAACAATTCAATAATGTAGTAGTAAGTACAATCAGGAAACAAATGTTTAACCAACTTGGATATTTATAAATTATTTCTTCATGTATTCTTGATACTAAGAAAGCATGCATTGTATAATCTCAGCTTATCTAGAAGATTATAAAAAATCATGACTTGTGGGATACAAGTGGTGCTTATAGAAAATTCACACACTTTTATTCTTTTTAATAAATACTAAAACAACATTTGATGCAATAAGTTAGAAAAAAAGCAACAAAATGAACTTAAAGCCAAAGAGAACAACAAAGTAAAGAAATTAAAATATTTGAAATCAGCTTTAAAAAGAAGTGAAATTAGTCATCTACAAACCGATTTAACAAGATTACCCATCAACCAATCAAGACAGAAAGAAAGTACACAAAGTAAAAAAAAAAAAGGAAAGGAAATAACAATGAAAGAATGAGAAATTAAAAGAATAAACTATTGTACTATTCAATTTCATGCAGGTAGATTTGGAAATTTTGATGAAATGGAACCTAAGACAAGATAATTATGAAATTGTTTAAAGTATTATATAGAACAGATGAACAGAAATTTTCCAAAAATTTATGAAATGATAACTTTATTTTTACCCAAGCTTGAAAAAGTTGCACACAAATTATAGACTCAATCTTTCTTATGGCTACAAAATATTATTTCATGGAATATCATAAAGTATGTGAAATTATCATTTTTATTAACATAAATATTAACAAATTTTAGTAGTACATTTAAAAATAATAATGATCAATTGGAGGTTATTTTAGGAATGTAAACAGAATGTAACATACAAAATCTTTTGGCGTGTGGTTACTAGCTACATTTTGCCGCAGTCTAGCTGGGCACAATTCAGGAGCCACTTGTCAAAAGAAACAAACTTTATTTTTAGAACACACACACCTAACCACACAGCTCCTCAGGAATTCCCTCTGAGCCCAACTGCCACTACCCGCTCCCCACAAGCCTCTCAACCTCCCCCACTCCTCCTGCTCTTGAGGCCGATTGGCTGGGTCGGGTAGGCGGAGCCAAAAAAAGTCCCCCAATGAGCAGCTCCGTGATCTGAAAGGGTGGGGAAACAGCCCAATGAGCATCACTGCAGAGGAGCCAATCAGTTGGCAGCTAGAAGTTTGCTGGGGCCGCTGTGAGCCAATCATCAGCTGGCAGCTGGAAGTTTGCTGGCAGCTGGAAGTTTGCTGGGGCCCCTTCGGCTGTAGCTCTCAACAACATTTTATTCTGTAATGACAATAAGTCAAATATTGTTCTAAGGACTTTACATATAGTTTCTTATTTTGTCCACAAAATCATTAATTTCCCTATTTCATAGGTGTGGAAAGGAAGTCACTGAGAGTTTAAGTCACTCACTCAAGGCCACACAGCTAGTAATTGCTGCAGCTGAAATTTAATCTGAGTAATCTTTCTCTGGACACCATAATTTTACTTTTTTATTTCATTTTGTATTACTGAAATAAACTAAATATATTTTTCAAGTTTTCTTATGTTACATACAGCATAATCATACAGAAATGAGTTATGATATCACTGCATATGGGAGGCTGGTTTTGTTACTGAGGCATCTCAGAGTCCACCCGTGTTACCATTGATGGTTATTCATGCAAAGACCTTAACACCTGCAGGGCCATAACAAGTCTTCAGTAAGTTTTGGTTGCTTCATGATTATCATAGAAGGATAGAGCAGAATGACAGATGCCTGCTGGAGACGCACCCACTTAAGTTCATCAGGCGTGGAATAATGAACTCAAGAAAAGTATCCTCAGCATTCCTAAGGAGCAGGCAGAAAGATGTCTTTAACATTGGGCCAAGGGTCTTTTTTCCCATATATTGAGACTGATGTTCTTCCTTACTCTTCACAGGAATTCAGTCTGGGTGTTTGGAAAATTTAAGAATTATTCTACTACATAGATGACAAATTCTCAACAAATGTGTTTTATAAACTCAGAAATAAATATATGTATATTCATATATGCATGTGTGTGTACATATGTGTGCCTATATATAGACACACATATATATAAGTATATGAATAAATAAATTATTTTATATACATACATATTCATATATACACATATACATATATATACACACATATATACATATATACATATACATATATATATACACACACACACACACACATATATATATGCTTCTTTTTCAGGAAAAACCTGTGGAATCTGAAAAAGTCTGATATTCCTCAAAATTATTAGGGGTATGATTGCTCAGTGGTAGAGTGTTTGCCTAGCATGCATAATGCCTTGGATTCCATCCCCAGGCCCATTTGTGTATGTGGGCGCGTGCACGCACGCACACACACACACACACACACACAGAGGAAGAAACCAAACAACAAATGTGACAAGTGCCAGCGGGAACAGTGGCTGAGCTGTGAGCACCTAAGGCTTTCTTAAGGGATGGCATTTTGTTCTGTACTAATCACCCTCCAGTGACTCCTAAAGCCTAGTTCCAAATCTGCCCATTTTTCTATAGGCAAGTGTTAGCAAGGAGAATGCTGGAACAAGATTCCCCAAGAAGAAGTAGCTAATCCTTTCCTCTCATGTGCCACTCAGACTCTTGATACTAATACCAGGAGGTGCCGACTGCACCCTTTCATTTGCATTCATGTCAGCTTTATCATGTTATTTAGTGCTAATAGATTAGGATTCTGGAGGCTTTCTTGCTTTGGCAGTATTCCTAAGGGGTAGGGAAGGACAGACAAGAATCTTTACATGGATGAAAAGAAGTTAATTCATGTTCTGTCTCCTGCCTCCTAGTGAAGGCTAAGCTCTCTCGAGTGTGTCTCTGATGTGCACGGCACTGTGTGATTTTTAGTAAATAGCAATTAATGGTGACGATGGATTTAAAACTTTCTTAAAATATATCCAAAAGGCTAGCCCAGCACGTAGGAGGATGGAAACTCCCTTGTGGTATGAGACAGAATGATTAGCAGCTTCAACACACACAGGTTCCAAAATCATACTCATCCAGGAAAATAAAGAGCAAAGTCCCAAATATTCTACATACAGGTATGATTGAAGGGATCTATACTTTTGAATTTTTATTAATAATAAAAGTTATAAATCAAAGGAATTCTTTTAGGGACCGGGGATATAGCTCAGCATGAAGAGTGCATTCATAGCATGTGCAAAGCCCTGGGTTCAAGTCTCCAGCACCAAAACAAACAAAAACCCAGGAATTTGGTTTTTAACAAGTTGGAGAAGGCAGTATAGGAAAGTGGTTGACACTGTAACATTTGAAGTCAGACTGACTTGCATTTTCCCCTTCCTAGGCTATGAGAGATTGGCTTGCTGATCCTGAACTACAGCAAGGATCAAAGGAGATGTTAGGAAAGTGGAACTGTGCCTGGCAGATATCTAGTGCTCATCTTGCTTGTTTTCATAAGCTATGTAGTATTGGTTAATATCTAACCAAAAGATTCCCAAATTTGTGGCTAATTGGCAACCTATTTATCACTGAACTATTTTCAGTATCAACCACTAGGACCCACGTCAGGTCAGTTTAAGAGAAACAAAAGTCAGAATAGCCTTCAGTATCACAGTAGGATTCCTTACATGCTGCTTAGCGTGGTTACTGTGGGCAGTGGCCGTCATGGTGGTGAGAAGGGTGTAAATGACATAATTTGTGGTTGCTTTAGAAATGTGAACACTGAAAATTTAAAACACTGCTGGAAGTCAGTTGAGCCAGCAGATATTTGAATTATTGTTTTTCCTATCAGGTAGTTTGAGTGCCTGTGTTTGAAGGATGTTCATCCTTCAGAAGGAAGGAGAAAACACACTTGGATTAAAGCCAAGACCACCACCTTTGGAAAAAGGTGGTAAATTCTTCTTTTTATATAGGCTCATTGATGAAATGAGGGGGACCAAACCAAACAAAGCAAAACCTCACTGTTGCTTCTCTGTTTGGGGAGGAGTGCCAGCCAAGCTTCAACACAATGGATTTCATTGCACCAAAGTTGCAGGTAACTTCTTCCATCCTTCCCAGGGCCATGGAAGCAGGCGTGGCTGCTCTTTGCTGAAAGCCCTCCGGAGTGGTCCCTGGTGGCTTCATCCCACAGCTTCCTTTTGTCTTGGGCTTTCATCACTCTCTTCACACTGAGAGAAGAAATAATGCCTCCTTTTAGATATATGCATGAAATACTGGACTTGGCAGAGAAGCCTCCCTGGGGAACCTGATAATTAAGACAGTTGCTTAATTAGAACGATGATGCTTATGTCTGTATCGAACGCCAAGCACTATAATTACATTTTGAACTTCAGATACTGCCCCAAGCACTTGAGGTCAGCTTTCTAGGCATTTTCTTGTCTCATGGGGATGAAAGGGCTGCTGAGTTAACATAGTTTAAACACCTTGGAGCCAGGTGACCTATCTTTAGCTCACCTCTCTGCTACTCACTGGAAGTATGATTTGGAAGTGCAAGATTCTTAAATTCATGGAGGTTTATTTCTGCTTTCTGCTAAATAGGAGTGATTATGGGCATATCATAGTATCATTATAAAGATTAAGTAAAATTATACTAACATAGTCCCAGGAAAATAGTAGGATAGGCCTTCTTTGGAGCTAGGGTGCAATTATTTATAAGCACTTAAGTTGATTTGTCAATTTAGTAAGTATAAAATACTGAAAAATCACAAATAATTTTTCTAGTATGGATAAGTCCCAACTTTCATAGGACATAGAATATGGATTACATTTATAGCGCCATTATTTCTTGTGTACCTGAAATTCAAATTTTACCAGGCATTGTGCATTTTGTTCGGCAACTCTGCAACTGAGGGATCTTAGAATCCTCTTTCTAGAATACTTTTTCGCAGAATAACTGAGTGAAAAGAACAACCAAAGCTTGTCAACATACTTTATATACAAACAGAGATATGAAAAATTGTATATATATGAAATATATATAAAAAAATATATATATATAATAAGAATTGTAATGCAAAAAAAACAAGTACATGTATAAAGACATGAATTGGTGTGAAAAATTGTGATGTATATGTGTAATAAGAATTGTAATGCATTCCACTGTTGTGTATTTCATAATATAAAATCAATAAAAAAAAGAACTCTCAAGCCAAACTTTTTTGGGGTTTACTCAGAGTGCCATAGCAAAACTTAAACTGTAGATTTTTTCTTATGCTCAAAACAGGAAAATACCAGTGCAAACTGAGCCTTAAAAAGCAGAGACTATGAGGGAGATGTTTAATGATTTAAAAAGAAAATTAAAACAAACAAAAAAATAGAACCTGAGAAAAGCTCCTCTAACATGTATACATCTGTCAAGAGAAGATTATAATAGCTCGTCCTGAGCCTGGGGCAGAAATGGCAGATTCTTTTTGCCAGGGGTGAAAGGAGAAGGAAAATAGAGAATCTGAGTATCATAAATGCCTTATGAGGCTGTGGAGATTTAAAAAATGTATTATCTAGAAAACCTTTAGCTCAGCCCCTAGCACTTAAATATATATACTGGAGGGGACCAGTCAATGGCAGTTGAGAAGAGGAAGAGCCTGGAGAAAGGGCTAAGGGGACCCTACAGGATCCTCAGGCACCAACTATGAAGCAAATCCTGGGAGGGAACAGGAGGGCAAGGCTTCTCCACCACACAGCATCATAACCCAGTGATACAGAACAGTACCTATGCCCATGTTGGGAATAATGATGAAGCAGAGAGGACAGAGGCTTTAGCACACCTCATCCTTAGTCTCAATTTGCCCATGGCCTAAGTATACTTGGATAAAATGTTCACAGTATTTTCCTAACTACAAAGCAGTCTATAGAATTATTTTATTACCATATGCATGAAACTAGAAGGACAAAAATCCAAATCTGTGTACAATGATTTTCTTCTGGCAGTTGGATATTGGGGGAATGGAGAAAATGATCATTTATTGGATGACTTCTTCACTGCATATGCTCTAATTTTCAAATTAGAAAAGATGGCAAACATGAAAAATACCATTAAAATGCACTAGTATACCCTCATACACTAGTACATTTCCTTCCAACAGTGATTTAAGACTTAGTTAGGGATTGAGTAATACTCACATGAAAGATGGGCAAATCTAGATTATCTCAGGGAAGTAAATGATTGAAATTCAAGTAAGTTCTCTCCAGCCAAGTGTTCTGCATGGAGTTCAGGGCTAGAGAAGATAATATAGAGGCAGAATGGACCGGTACAGTTGTGTCTATTGTTTATAGGTATAGCATACTCTAGTTTGTCCCTTATGCAGTCCAAATGGCTACATGTTCTAAAGTTATCCTGAATATGAAGCAAATAAATTTAAATTAGGGAATGACTTTTTCTCTTTGCAAAACACAAGGTAGGCTCACAAGCATAAATATTGACATGCTAATAGTATTAGTTGTATTGAAATATACATTTTCCATTATTTTGGTTACCTGTGGTCCACTATGGCCTGAAATTAAATGGAAGAATTCCAAAAATAAATAATTCATACTTTAAATTGCCCATCCACTCTTGGTAGCATGCTGAAATCTTGCACTACCCTGATATACTCCACCTGAAGTGCAGATTTTCCTTTGTTTAGAGCATCTGTTACATATATGCTTCCCACTTGCTAATCACTTCACAGCTGTCGATGCTTTCCCATCTACTCTCTCAGTATTGCAGTGACTGTGTTTGAATGACCCTTATAATACTTAATAATGACATCAAACTGTAAGAGCAGTGGTGCTGGAAATTTGGATATGCCAAGAGGAAGCCACAGAGAACTTCCTTTATGTGTTGTCTCACCCCATCACAAGAAGATGGTGAGTAAAATCCAATAGAACATTTGAGAGACCACATTCACATCACTTTTATTATAATATATTATTATAATTATTCAGTATTATGATTAATTGATGTTAATTTATTACTGTGATGAATTTACAGATTATACTCTATTATAGATATGTTTATATAGGAACAAAACAAGGTATGTATAGAATTCAGTATTATCCATGGTTTCAAGTAAACAATGAGAATCTTGGAACTTAACATCCATGGAAAAAGGAGGCTTACTGTAAATAAACACTTATAAAACTTATAAAATATGCAAGATACTGGCTCAGACTATACTGTCTAAAATGACACTTAACCCCACAACTCTATCTTACCACCTGGATTTATTGGTCAGTCTTTCTTTCCCTTCTTTTCCTTCCTGCCTTGTTTGGTATATTTTTCGTCCCATGGTCTCTGCATTAAACAAACATATTCAACCACACAAAGAGGTGTAGTCTAGTATAAAAGGGGTAGAACTGATGGAAAATATATTTGGGATGAAGCAAAAATTAATCTAGAACTTGAGCAATATGGAAACTTCATTTATTAAGTGCCTTAAAGAACAGGAAGTAGAGAGGAATAAGGAGACAATTATTTTAGAGGAGGAAAAGGGTAGAGAGGCATGGGGGCTCATAGCCTGTTCAGAGGATGATTATTAAAACCTTATTTTTAAAGGAAGTATTTAGACATATGACTATACAGACACATTGGCAGCAAATTGTTGCTAGGTCTCAAATGCCAGAAAGTCGGTATTTTATTTCAAATGAATGTCTATCAAATTTGTACCTAGAGAGTGGATAGTTACATACTGCTAGCTTACGACTTGATTTGGCAATACTGCAAAGTGCAGCCCGGAGACAGAAAAAAAAGTGAAATGGGAAAATTTGTTACAATGCTCTCTCTCTCTCCCTCTGCTAGTTCAGGCATGAAATGATGAGATCCTGAGACAAAACAGTGACCATGGGAATTGAAGAGGTGGCATGGATATTAGCAACAGCCTGAAGTGTCTCATCAGAAAGGGAAGATACCAAGACAAGCGTGAAACCTCAAAATAGACAGTGGATATTTCCTCAAAACTTCTGGGAGAGATGAACAAACCATTTGGTATTAAATATGTGGACTTTGCAAGAATGCTCATATTCCCAATAGAAATGTGCAGTGCTGGCTCAGAATTCAGAACATATTTTCCACCTGCAGGTTTGGAAGTTATTTGCAGAGAAGTGATAAGCATTGCAGCAGTGATAGGTATTGCTAAGGAAAAAAAATTACTTTTTTCATATTTTTATTGGTGCCTTATAGTTTTATATAATAGTGGGAGTCATTGTTATATATTCATACACACACACATACACACACACATAATGTAACAATATAATTGGGCCAATATCATTCCCCAGCATTTCTTTTTTCTTTCTTTTTTTTCTAATTGTGGTAATTGTGCATGCAATTCAAGCACTCTACCAACTGAGCTATATCCCCAGCCCACTAGTATTTCTTTTTTACCTCCTCTCCTTTGTCTCCTACGCTACCGATCTCCCTTCCATTTTCAAGGGATCCCCTCCTTTCTTTTCACTTTTCCTCTCTAGCTTCCACATAGGAGAGAAAGCATAGAATTCTTAACTTTCTAAATTTGGCTTATTTTGTTTAACCAGATTTTTTTCAAGCTCCATGCATTTTCCTACAAATGAAATAATTTCATTCTTCTTTATGGCTGAATAAAACTCCATCAGGTATATATAACATATTTTCTTTATCCATTCCTCCATTGGTGGACACCTAGGGTAGTTGCATAGTTTGACAATTGGGAATTGTGCTGATATAAAGATGGATATGCATGTATTGGTATGGTATGCTCACCTTCTTTAGGATAAATATCAAGGAATTGTATAGCTGAGTCGTATGGTGATTCCATTCCTAGTCTTTTGAATACTCTCCATACTGATTTCCAAAATGATTGACTAATTTGCATTCCTACCAACAGTGTAAAAGTGTTCATTTCTTCCCACATCCTCTTCAGTATTTATTATTGTTTATATTCTTTTTTATTAGAGCTTTATAGTTAGACATAATAGTTGGGTTTATCCTGAAAAACTTTTATATACATAGAAATCCATTTCAGTTCAGATCCCCTTTTTTCCCTCCTGTCCTATCTCCCCTCTCCCATTCTCCTTCCTCTACTCTACTAGACTTCCTTTAGCATATCTATTAATTTATATTTGATTGATTCTTTATGTTATTCTATCCTCTCCTCCCCCTTTTCTTTCTCTTACTCTAGCTTCCACATATGAAAAAAAATATTCGACTTTTGAGTTTCCGAGTTTGGCTAATTTCACTTAGCATGAATGCCGTAATTTCATTCATTTTTTTGTGGTAATGGGGATCAAACCCAGAGCCTTGCACATGCTAGACAAGTACTCTACCACTGAACTACATCTCCAAACTCATAATTTTGTTATTTTATGTAGCTGAGTAGAACTCCATTGTGTATATATACCACAATTTCTTAATCCATTCATCTATTAATGGGCAGCTAGATTGATTTAATAATTTAGCTATTGAGAATTATGCTGCTATAAACATTGATCACTGTAGTATATAGATTTTAGATCTTTGGTTGACATTTTCCTTGGAGTGAGATTTGCAGTTCCCTAGTTTCTAGCAATGCTGAACTTTTTTATATATTTGTTGTTCATAAATATTTCTTTTTGTAAGAAGTATATGTCTAGTTCATTTGTCCATTTATTAATTGGGTTATTATTTTCCTTAATTTGGGCTTAAGTTGTTTGAGTTATTTATATATTCTGGATATCAATCCTCCAGAAGAGTAGCTAGCAAAGATTTCTCACATTCTGTAGGTTCTTCACATTCTTATTTATTTTCTTTGCTGTGAAAAGCTTTTTAATTTGATGCCATCCCATTTACTAACTCTTGGCATTATTTCCTAACTTTAGAGGTCCTATTGAGAAAGTTGTATTCTGCACCTATATGTTGAAGTATTGATCCTACATCCTGTAACTTTCTTCTAGAAGTTGCATTGTTTCAGGTCTAATTTCTAGAACTTTGATCCATTTTCAGTTGAATAGGAAGAAATTATTGATAAAGCAATGGAAAATATAATTTATTCAACTTTCATATATACTTATATGTTAAATGGGATGAAGACATATTTTACAATTTTTCTTGTGCTTATTGAACAAAATGACATGCGTAGATGTTCCATACCTTTCAGTATGCCACAGTTATGACTATCCTTCCCTCTCTTGACACACAAGAGCTAATTTCAAAGGAATGCTTCAAGAACACCCTCTATATTTAAAAGAAAATCTACTTAAGATCCCATTAATGATTTTACATATAGGTCACCATTATCCTTCAATCCCACTGATATGATTCAATCACTTAGAGAAGGAGGAACAGTTATTGAATGTGTACAATGTGCCAGGCACTTAGATTTGAACTTGACATAGTAACTTTCTCACACTGCCCATAAAGTAGATGATTATAGTAGTAGCAATAGTCCATAGTAAAGATAGTAGACATAATGGAAGTTGTAGTATGGCAGCAATCAAAACTAGTCATAATAATAGCATAATAGTAATTGTCACTGTAATAATAACAATGAAAATACACATACAAGTTTTGTTAGATTAAATAACAACATTTTATATTATGGATATATAATGTTGTAAAGTATTTACTATGTACCACAGAGTTATGTGTGTTGTGGTTTATATATGTTATCTCCCTAAAGCTGTTTTGAGACAATGCAAGAATATTCATGGGTTAAATGTTACCTAATCACTGAATTAATTCACTTGAATGGATTAACTGGGTTGTAACTGTAGATAGGTAGGATGTGGCTGAAGAAGTAGGTCATGGGGGCCATGCCACTGGGTTTTAGATTTTGATACTGGAAATTTACATTCATTCATGTTCATATTCATTCTCTCTCTCTCTCTCTCTCTCTCTCTCTCTCTCTCTCTCTCTCTCTCTTTCTCCTTCCTAATTGTCATGACCTAAGCTGCCTTCCTTGAACACACCCTTCTGCTATGATTTCTCCTCTTGGGCCCAGAGCTATGGAGTCAGCTGTCCATTGACTGAACCTCTGAAACCATGAGTCAAAATAAGGTTTTCCTCCCCTAAGTTGTTCTTGTTAGATATATTGGTAACAGCAATGCACAACTGACTAAAACAATGTGTATTATCATATTATCTCTAATCTTTTATAAACTTTCAAAATTGATATTATTATCCCCTTTTATAAAATGAGGAAATTCAGAATTAGTAAGAGTAAATAACTTTCTATCAAGTAGGGAATAAAGAGCTCAAATCATGACTTCTTGGTTCTAATCTTCATTGTCTTTGTAACAAGACAAATACTGATACTCTTCAATGAAGACCCAAGAATGAGTTTTGCTGATCTCCTGGCTAGGAAAACCAGGATACTCTGTATTTTTAAGCTCAGAACTCATTGATAAGAATTAAATCACAGCAGTCATAAATATATCAAAAGAATCTATTTAACCTATGCTGGAGAATGCATCATTTGGATAACTGGCCTGGATCATTTGTCCAAAGAAGCCCCTCTTCTCATGAGAAGATCAACTGAGGGATGAAAGAACAAATCAGAGATGTGATTGTTGCACCAAGATCTAGATTAAAGATGAAATGAATGTTCTTAGGAAAAATAACCATAGCTAAGATTCCTGAATATGATATTTAATTCTGAATAGTAGAGAGTAGTTCCTCCAAATATGAGCCCCACCTCTCTTGGCCAGGGCGACTAAAACAGTGTTAATGACTACACTAATTTTAAGAGTTTATTCTCTGGCAGTAATTTATTGTGAAATTAATGTTACCATATTTTTTTTTTACTTGAGATTTTTCTCTCTCAGGATATCTGAAAGGCAATCCTATGCTTTGGCCTAAAATTACAGTGACTTCTGACTGAGAGTCATTGTGATAGAAACATCTGTCTGTCTCACTTTCTATGAAAATGGAATGTCCACTTGGAACAGAAGAGCAATCTGCTCTAAAGTCTTATGTAACCTAACCCAGTGGAAGTCCTGGGGAAGGCTGATTGATTGCTCCAAGAAATATATCCCTTCCTCCCCTGCACCTAATCCCACATTCTTCAAGTAGGTGGAGAGGCACACACATAAAAGCAATGTGTGGGAATGAGTTCCTAGTTGACAGATGAAAAAAGAATTACATGCATGAAGAATATTTGCTTTTCCAATATGGGATAACAACCATTAATGCAATTCAGAGAATTCAAAAACTCCAGAGAGTCTTTCTGATTTAAGAGAGCAAAGAGGCCTCAATTTGTTAGACATTTTAAAATTCCAAACAAAATTTCTATGAACAACTTGAATATCTGAAAGGAATTTCAGGTCATGCATTTGGGGAACAGGGTTATTAACATAGGTCTTGCAGAGTTAACACTCATGGGAGACAGACCATGGGATCTGTAAATCTAGCAGCAATGAAGTCCCTGCTGGGAAATCTGAGGGGTGGTCTGGAGAGGAGAACTGTTGGCTTTGGGGCAGGAGGGACCACTGCACTCTCATGTCTTCTTCCACTTCCTTCATGTGGCTTCAATTTCTAAAATTGCCTTTAAATATTATTTTGCATCAAAGACCCAAGGAGAAAATTCTCTCTACTCCCACCGTCTTTTCTGATTCTTGCATTTCAAAGTAATAAATAAAATCTGTATTTCAATAGTTGCTCACTCAATATAAAAGAAAAGTAGTTTCAATCTTGGTTCTAACATTATGAGTTATATCCTTGCAACCTTGGATAAAAGTTCCCATGTTAGCCTCAATGGTATCATGATTAAAATAAGAATAAACATTTTCCACATCTAACCTACTGTGTTTATTATAAAATTTAATGAGTTATTACAGGAGACATTTAATCTTATTTCCATGGTACTTCATTATATCACATGGAGTGATAATTATTGATTTATGATTTATATACATGTTTCTTCACTAGAAGAGGTCTCTCTATTCATCTTTTCATTGATTATTTTATGCATATGTTAATTAACACTTATGTATGTGTCAGGCACTTTTACAGGCACTGAACTCTTTCTTGGACTTTCCTCAGTATCACCAGACAAGCTTCTCTTGGGTGGTCCTTCACTATCCTTACATTTTAATCATCAATACAAACTTATATTCCCAACACAATTTCTCAACTCCACCTTATCAAACCCAATGATGAAAAAAGAGTGGCAGAACTTTCTACCGTTTACAAGCATGAAAGCAAACAAACAAAGCCTTGAGATTTGTCCTTGATTTATCCCCATTTTTTCCCAAATTTCCAAATAATCACCAAGTACTCTCAGTTCTAGCATCTATTTCTTGACTCTGCCTACTCAATTCATTTTTACTACTATCACATTGATACAGGTCATCATTTATACTGTCTTATTGTAACAGATTCCTAACTGCTTTCCTCCACTTCAACCTTTCCCCTATTTTTAATCTGTGTTGATCAGCTTTTCATCACTGTGACAAAATATTTGAGAAAATAAACTTAAATGAAGAGCAATTTATTTTGGCTCTTGATTTCAGAGGTTTTATTCTATGATCAGTTGGCTGCTATAGTTGAGCCTGTAGCAAGGCAGAAACATTATAGTGGAAGGGTGTGGTGGAGGAAAGCTGCTCATCTAGTACCAGTCAGGAAGCAGAGGGAGAGAAAGAGAAAGGGGCCAGGGACAAGATATAGTACCTCAAGTAACCATTCCCTTCAACTAGGTCCCAACTCCTACAGTTTCCACTCCCTCCCAATAGTCCATTCAGCTGCCCATCAATGGATTAATCAGTGGATAAAGTTTTTATTTCATGGTCCAATCACTGCTCAAAAGCTCCATCTCTGAACATTGCTGCATTGGACATCAAGCCTTAAACACAGTAGCCTTTAGGGAACATTTCAGATCCCAACTGTTAACATAACTCATCTTCACCACTCTATCCTGGGGAATTTTCTATTTGGAGTCTTGTGAGATGAGCTTGGACTAGACTTGTTGTATCATGCAGGACTGTGATGATCAGGGTTAGCACTTCCCAAAGAGCCTGGCACTTGGTAGGTTCTAAATGCTTGCTTGTTAGTTTATCTAAAGTATAGGAAGGCATTTTTAAAAAAACAGGGTTCTGTAAAAATTAAGCTCAGTGTAACACATTTTAGCTTAAAGGTAATGACATTTACTCTAGTGAAGTATTTCCCCTTCCTTCCTGGATTAAGGCTGTAAGACATAACCTTGTTTATATATTCTCACCAAAGGAACATCTAAATGTCAGAGGTGAGTGAAGTCCAAGATATGAATGGAAATGTCAACTTAAAAATTCATTGAAATTTTTACTCTACTGGAAATTGGATGAATCTTATAAAATATAGAGAAGTGCTGGGTTTTTTTGGCAAGTAGCGATACGACTAGGGGAAATCAGATTTAAAGTTCATCCTTGTAAATTGCTATCGATGTGGAAAAACTCCAGTAAAATTCAGGTTGTGGATGAAACATTTTAATTCTAGACAGACATTGACTTTTGAGTCCTGCAAATATGTGTATACTGAAAGCATCTTTCCCTATATGCTAAATCTATTCCCTATACTAGATAATTTATTTGCTTTATTTATTATTGCAGGTTCATGAAAAGCCTTGAATTGCCAGTTGAAACAAATTTTAAATATTAATTGAATCAAAACATCCACTGGAATTTTTAAAAGGATAGCATTTTGATGTTTAACTGCTTTTGTTATTAAATAATGACCCTATTTTTAATTAATTATTTATTTTTTTAGTAGTAAGAATTGAACCCAGAAGCATTTTACCACTGAGGTATATCCCCAGAACTTTTATTTATTTCTTTATTTTTAATTTTGAGACAGGGTTGCATTAAGTTGTTGTTATGGTTTGTATGTGGTGTCCTCCAAAAGCTCACCTGTGAAATAATGTTGGATGTTCAAAGGAGAAATTATTGGGTTGTGAGAATCCTAAACTAATCAGCGAATCAATCCCTGATGGGATTAATTGAGTGGTAACTGGAGGCAGGTGGAATGTGGTTGGAGGAAGTGGTTAACTGGGGACATGGCTATGGGGTATATGTTTTATGTTTGGAGAGTGTAGTCTCTCTCTCTCTCTGTTTTCTGATCATGATGTGATCTGCTTCCCTCTGCCACATCTTCCACCATGATGTCCTGCCTTGCCTCAAGCCCCAAGGGATGGTGCAGCCTTCTATGGACTAAGACCTCTGAAAACTTGAGCCCTCAAATAAGCTTTTCCTCCTCTACAATTGTGTAGTTCAGGTCTTTTAGTGGCAACAGCAAAAAACAAACAAACAAAAACGACTAAAACAGTTACTCAGGGACTCCCTAAATTGTTGAGGCTGGTCTTGAACTTGTGATCCTCCTGCCTCAGCATACCAAGTCACCGGATTACAGATGTGTGCCACCATGACTGGCAATATTTAACTCATGTGGTGACCAAGAATAAAATGTTCTCTGTGGCTTATGCTAGAGAGAGGGAGACAAAACATATGTCTTACAGATATTAACACAAAATGAAAATTCACTAAGTATTTTAGGTATGAATCTAGAAACTAGTAATTGCTCAGGACCCATTTCTGTGTCTCTTAAAAAGCATTCCAGATGTGTTCATGAAGGATCATGAGTTCAACCGACATGTATTAAGTTCTCTGAAAAATCCAAAGGAGCTGAAAGAAAGTTACATTTGAATTTCATTTCATTTATTTATTCAGGTAATCTGGGTTAAGTTATTTAGCATCTGTGACTCAATTATTTCATCTATAAAATGGGGATAATTATAATATTTAAATTATATTTATTAATTAAAATTATGTTAATTTTAATATTTAAACCATACAAAGCATTTAGCAAAACACGGGGCACACACTGCACATTGGTAAAATTAGCTAAGATCATATTTACTGTCAATTATTTTCCCGTTCCTTGGCAATTCTCAGGTTTTATGCTAAAGCTCCGAAACAAGAACATTAGTGATTACACAGAAAAGAAGAGCAGAGACAACAACTAGTCTGAAATATGTGCAACTGTTATATGATCAACTCTTTAGTAATCTAATGCAACTTCTCAATTCCCCTTCAGTTTCTTTTATTTTTACTCTTTCCCCTTTTAGTGGCATGTGTTTCTTTAGAAAATTTTTGAAATTCGAAAAATTTTTAAGGAAAACATAAAGGAACCAAAAAACCTACCAGCTAGTAATCTGTTGCTAACATATATATTATTTATTATATGTAATATATTATACATATGACATTACATAACCCTACATTGCTTTTATATAATGGTATATTGTTAAATTTTTCCAGTTTGTTAATGTTTACTTTTTTATTTTTACTTCCCAGTTTTTATTCCCAAGAGCACCAATAATTCCTTCTAAGAAAGTAGCTTTACCCCTTGGCTTACAGTTTGGGAAGATGTCCATCAATGGCTTCACCCTTTCTGTTAGGGATAAACCAAAGAGTTCACGAGATTCTTCTTCCAGTTCAGTTAAGCAGTGGTAATGCTCAGACCAGGATGTTCTTACTAAGACACTATTCCTACAGTTTCAATAGCTAGCCCTCTATGGCTGTCTTGATTTGCCAGCTTTCCTATTTAAGACATTAATATCTTCCCAATGAATTATCCTTTGTTTAATTTTAACCATAGTTTCTTTTACCTTCCATTATAGAACTCTACCGATGGAGAAATTAATGCCAGAAAATGGAATACTAGCAACACATATGAAATGAAACTTCTATTCTTAAACTAAAATATTAGAAACCTGAGAAATCCACTATGAAAAAGAAAACAGTTAACTAATCTATTCATGTAGTCATTGGGAAGTTTGTCCACTATGGCCAGTTACTGGTGGTGTAAAAAGACAAAATTTAGAAAGGATTCTCAGGTGCCACGGTGGGATGGCTACTTCTAATGGCAGTGGGTAGCTGAAAACCAAGATCACAGCAATTCTTGTCTCAAGGTATAGACTGAACCTCACTAACTTCTGAGACCAGGCTTTGAAACTTCCTAAACTTATGTATCCCAGATTAAAGATCACTAAAAAGTATTCTGAGTCTGATCCTGAGTGTGGATGAGTTATAATATCAATGGGATAAAAACTCATGTCTAGTTTCTTATGTGAAAGTCATTGATTGAGAAAAGAGTGGACTGGGGTCTTTCCAATTAAACAGGGGCAATTCAGGACTATCAGAGTATTATTGGCACCTTAAATCTTCAAACAGCTCTAAAACATCCCCCTCCCCAAATATACACTGAGTCTTCCTTGGTCAAGAAAGCACTTTCCCTGTTTTTCTATAGAAAGACACTTTTCCTTCTTTCTTTCCTCCCTCATTTGTAGAAAAGTACCATATCAGAGAATCCAGGCTGATAAAGTATCTTTGCACACGCTTCCACAGGCACAGAATTAATGAAAAGAGAACATGATAAGTCCTATTTCTGCTCAGAAGTGACAAATCTCACTTCTATTCCTACTTCATTGGTTATGTCTGTGCCCGAGTTCAACAGGTGTGAAAAAAATTAATAACCTTTCCATAGAGAGGAAGTTCAAACATCAAATATTTGTTAAAACAATTAATAAAAACAATACTATCCATATTCCCCTCACACCTGGTATTTACCTTTTGATCCGGCAAATGCCTTTTTGCCCCCATTCTTATAATCAGAAATCACCAGAAGTTTACTTTAATCTGAAAGGAACAGCAGTATTCTTCTCATGGACCAGTCAGCTCTAGAGATTGATGCTATAATATACTCACAGGACATCATACTTTTACACTAAGTGGGTAAAAGTATGTAGGCTCTCTATTCACCTCACTGATTGTTTTTGCTGAGAATAAGCTTTGTATTTGAATCCATCCCATTTATTGATTCTTGGTTTTAATTCTTGTACTATAGGGGTTTATTAAGGAAGGCAGGGCCTAATCTGACATGAAAAGATGTAGGAAATTAGAAATAGCAAGGATATTATGTGTTTTCTATTGGAAGCAAGATAGTAAAAAAAAAAAAAAAAAAAAAAAAGATTTGAAAACACTACCATCCACCATCTTTGCAAAGCTTTAGAGTCCTGAGATTTTCAGCATTTTTGGAAGGAATTTCCTCTCTCAAGTGAGGAGCCAGTAGGTTGGTTCAATTTATAATCCCTATTGCTAAGAAGACACCCCTCTTGGTGGCTGCCTTTGGATTTCCTTGGCAAGATATGAGAGTTTTCTGTGCTGCCTGGAGTAATTTGCCAACTGTCATAAAAAGCTGACAGCTTTGGATGGAACTAAGATGGACAAGTAAGTCTCTGGCTGGTTTGGAGCCCTAATGCAAGCGATTATGCAAAGTGGCCCTTTGGGCTTAATAAAATGATTCCTGAAATTTCAGTGGTACTATAGGATGCTTTGTGAAGCCTGTGGCAAGGAAGCCCTGACAGGTGAGTCAAAGAAGAAACATTTTGTGTCTTTTATCAGAATATGTTTTATTCAGCATCTGGTTTTTTTTGGATTGGCTTATTTCACTTAGCATAATATTTTCCAACTTTATCCATTTATCTGCAAGTGCCATGATTCTCTTTTAATACTGAGTAATATTTCATTATATATATATACACCACATTTTCCCTATTCATTCATCTACTGAAGGGCATCTAGGTTGGTTCCACAATTCAGCTATTGTGAATTGTGCTGCTATCAACATTGATGTGGCTGTGTCCCTGAGTATGCTGTTTTTAAGTCCTTTGGGTATAGACAAAGGAGAGGGATAGCTGGGTCAAATGGTGGTTCCATTCCAGGTTTTCCAAGAAATCTCCATACTGCTTTCCAGATTAGCTGCACCAATTTTCAGTCCAATCAACAATGTATGAGTGTGCCTATTCCCTCACATCTTCATCAACAATTACAGTTGTTTGTATTCTTAATAGCTGCCATTCTGACTGGAGTGACAGGAAATCTTAGTTTTGATTTGCATTTCTCTAATTGATAAACATGTTGAACATTTTTTTCATATATTTGTTGATTGATTATATATCCTCTTCTGAGAAGTATCTGTTCAGTTCCTTGGCCCATCCATTGATTGGATTATTTGTTTCTTTGCTTTTAAGGTTTTTGAGTGCTTTATGTATCCTAGAGATTAGTTAATGCTCTATCTGATGTGTGTGTGGTAAAACTTTGTTCCCATTCTGTAGGCTCTCTATTCACCTCATTGATTGTTTCTTTTGCTGAGAATAAGCTTTGTATTTGAATCCATCCCATTTATTGATTCTTGGTTTTAATTCTTGCACTATAGGGGTCTTATTAAGGAAGGCAGGGCCTAATCTGACATGATGGAAATTAGGGCCTACCTTTTCTTCTGTTAGGTACAGGGTCTCTGGTTTAATTCTTAGGTCCTTGATCCACTTTGAGTTGAATTTTGTGCATGGTGAGAGATAGAGATTTAATTTCATAATATTGTATATGGATTTCCAGTTCTCCCAGCACCGTTTATGGAAGAGGTTATCTTTTCTCCAATATATCATCATTGGGCAAGTAACTATTCTGTGTGATATGTCTTATCTTACTTCTGGACTCTGCTGGATTCTAAATTCTTGAGCATGATACAAGTTTTTAATAGTAAACTTAGTGTTATTTGATCCTACCATTTCATCCTTGGACTATTATGAACAGAGATCAAGTTGCTGAAATCTCTCTTCTATGTGGAGGAAAGTCACCAAGAACTAAACTCCCTTATGAATTGAGGATTGTACTATTCTACTAGAAAAGAATACTCACCTATTGAGGTGAGAGATGAATGCCAAGAGAACATGAAAAGAGTAATGGATACAGAAATAAGGAATACAGTCTTATTTTCCTTTCTCG
This sequence comes from Marmota marmota marmota, assembly GCF_001458135.2. Lineage (NCBI taxonomy): Eukaryota > Metazoa > Chordata > Mammalia > Rodentia > Sciuridae > Marmota > Marmota marmota. The sequence continues at coordinate 11,710,235 of NW_026000196.1, forward strand.
ATGTTTTCATATTGAGGTAAATATTTTATTTCCCTTATATTTATACTAATGTTTTACATTGGTAGTGTTTATGGTAAAGTTGGCATCATTTTCATGTTTCACAATATTCAGATGAAATACAACAGAAAAAAGGAAGAGGGAATATTGATCTAGACAGTTTAGTCTTTTGCCAGATTTTAATATTATATTACCCTTAGTTTTAGAAGTAGTTTATTTTCAAGGATAATCTATGTACATAAATAACATTTAAGTGTAGAGATGATGAAATTTTATGAATTGAAAAAAATTGAATAACCAGCATCCAAATTAAGAAACATATTGTTACCAGTGACTTAGAATTTTTTTCTGGCTTCTAAAGCAATTGAATATATTCATGGATATGAAAGCTTAGTTGTACTCTATCAGATAGGGACATTTCTGGAATGAATATACTGATGAAGGGTATACTGCATTAATAGTGGACATTTATGTGTTTTTAATCCTTTCAACATCCTTTCCTCCCTCTGATGAACATTATGGAATTCCTGGTGGAAATCTACCTCCTCTTCACTCAACAGTTCTGTGTTGCCATCAGCAACCATGCCTTTATTCAGAAAAAGGGAATGTTCACTCCCTTAGCCAGAACTGTTAGATTGTCCTTCCTTCAAATTGGAATCTTGATTCAAATGACAATGACAATAAAAAAATGATTGAGGTCCATTCATTTCCATTTCTAGCAAGTTAACCAGACCATTTCATCTATGTGGCCATCTCTGTAGTTTCTGCATCCCAGCCCTCTGCTCCACCTTGGTTTCTCTATAATTTTTGAACTGCTGATCTTTCTAATAAACAATGTTTTTATATGTGATTATAGTCAGAATTTTTTTATCTCGCTTGCAGTAAAAACTAAGTGATCTATATCATTAACCATTTTTATAATAGGATTAGCATAATATTCTATCATGAGAATGTACTGTGTGTTTTAACCATTCCCTTATTACTGGGCATCTAAACTACTTGTTTCCTTCCCTCCCTCTTTTCCTCATTTATGATCCTATTGATAATTTTGTAAAATGCCTACTTTTTTGCTATTTCTGATGGATTATTCAGGAGAAAATTTTAGAATTAGTTTATATGTATGTGTATTTTAAAGGTTTTTAGTGATGCTTCCCAGATTTTCCTTGAGGAAGAGTTAGCAAATTATGCTTCAACAACAGTCTATGACTGGTTATTTTCTTTAATTTTTATCCAAATTGAACTCAAGCACATTTTAGGCTTTTAATTTTATTTTAGTTGTAGTTGGACACAATACCTTTATTTTATTTATTTATTTTTATGTGGTGCTGAGGATTGAACTCAGCACCTTGCGTGCCAGGTGAGCACTCTACTGCTGAGCCACAACCCCAGCCCCACATTTAGGCTTTTGAACTTCATTCTATCAACTTTTCTTTATATTAGGATCAGCCCTTCCCATTAATAAAAATTTATAGTTTGATGAAAACTGAGAATTGCTGTTAGATGAATCTATATTTTGTACTATCAAGAAAATATAATTGACATTTAGTATTAAGTTGCCTTCTACCAGTTCAAAATTACCTTGCATGAATTACCTCCTAAATTAGCATCCTAAGTCACCATGTCCTATCTTCTTTAAAAAATGATTGATTGTATCTACTCAGTTATTAGGACCTAATGAACAAGAGACAATCCTGTTCTCAAGGTAATGATGAAGTCTTTGCAGGAAGACTTTTTCTTGGGGTAAAATTGGATAAAATACTGTGTTTTATAAAGTTGACCCACATTTGAAAATTTCTTGCCCTTCATACATTGTGTTAAGTGTGATAGAAATCCTTCTGAAGAATTATTACTAAATTATTAAATAACACAGAATGAAATTCTTTGTCCCTCACAGATACCCACAGTACATGGAATGCTTACTAACAGACAACACCTTAACACACACACATGCACACACACATTTTCTTTACATCATGCGATAGCTTTTGCTTTTTTTTTTCTTCTAAGGAAAAATATGTATCTTGTTTGCATCAGGTATGTATTTAGTATTTTAATTATATGATTTAAATAAAAAGTATCTAGTGATACAATATGAGTATGGAAAAAAAAGATTTTTTTTCTGAAGAGACCAAGCTAAATTCATTGAAGAATAAAAAAATCTCAAGCAAGTTAGTTCATTTTAAGTTGTTAAAAATCTCACCTTGTTCTACAATTTTGCATTCAGAAAGCATTGCATTTCATTTGCCTTTCAATTCCAGATTGTTGTAAAGAAACCAAAATTGATTGCATATAATGAAGCATGAACATAACAAAAATGACAGAGAAAGCCACTTATCCCATTCCATCTACAGTTGACACACATGCACATATTCACAAATACCCTCTAGCCTCACATAGAATAATCATAAATAAGTTTACATTAACATATGTATATATAAATTTATAATATACTCTCTAAGACACACATGCATTACTTTTTATATTTTATCATTTTTAAGAGAGAGAGAGAGAGAGAGAGAATTTTTTTAATATTTATTTTTAAGTTTTCGGCAGACACAACATCTTTGTTTGTATGTGGTGCTGAGGATCCAACCCAGTGCTGCACGCATGCCAGGCTAGCACGCTACCGCTTGAGCCACATCCCCAGCCCCTATATTTTATCATTTTTTAAAAATATTTATTTTTTAGTTTTAGTTGGACACAATACCTTTATTTTATTTATCTATTGGTACATGGTACTGAGGATCAAGCCCAGGGCTTGCATGTGCTAGGCGAGCGCTCTACCACTGAGTCACAACCCCAACCCCTTATTTTACCATTTTAATCCAATTTTTAAATTAACCAACCAAACCAGACATTGTCCCAGTTTGATTATAAGAGAAATTTTTAGAAAATAGGGGAGAGCAAGAATGGCAGAATTTAGTAATAAATTTTTATTGGTGCACTATAATTATACATATTAGTGGGCTTCATTTTGCTATATTCATACATGAATATAACATAATTTGATTAATCTCATTTCCCAGTATCTTCCCTTCCCCCACTTATCCACTTGCTCTATTCTGCTAATCTCTTATCTATTATTATTATTATTATTTGAATTAGTGTACCATATATATGTGTGTGTGTATTTATACATGATTCATATGGTGTATTCATACTTCTTCCTCCCCAGCTTCCATATGTGAGAGAAAATGTTGTGCTTTAGAATTTCTGAGTCTGACTTGTTTCCCTTAGCAAGACAATCTTCATTTCCATCCATTTATAAGCTAATGTCATAATTTCATTCTTCTTTATTGCTGAATAAAACTTTATTAAGTATATGTACTATATTTTCTTTATCCATTGTCTGTTGACAGGTACCTAGGCAGATTCCATAACTTGGTAATGGTGAATTTACAGCTATAAACATTAGTAAGAATGATTCACTACAGTATGCTGATTTTGGTTGTTGGTTTTATTGTTTGTTTGTTGAAGTTTTTTGTTTTTGATTTGTTTTTTAATAAATACCAAGGAGTTAGAGAGCTGGGTCATATGATGGGTCAATTCCTAGTGCTTCCACAAATCTCCAAACTGTTTTCCAAAGTTGTTGCACTAATTTGCAGTCTCATCAATAATATATCAATGTACTTTTTTCCCATATCCCAACCAATGGTTATTGTTAATTACATTTTTGATGATTGTCATTCCAACTAGAGTGAGGTAAAATTTTAGGGTAGTTTTGATGAATATTTCACTGATTAGTAAGAATATTGAACATTTTTTTTGGCCATTTGCATTTCTTCTTTGGAGAAGTATCTGTTTAGTTCATTTGCCTATTTAGTGATGGATTTTTTTTTCAATCACTAAATTCTTTTAAAGAAGGCCACTAACTTCTTGAATTTGCACTCTGGTTCTAATTAGAATTGTTTTAAGATTAGAGATAGAGTTTATTTATGTAAAAATCTTAAGATAAGAAGTCCCAAAGACCTTTTTAATGCATCAGGGATAAGGGAATTGTAAATTAAACAACAACAAATCTGCATATACATAGTTTTTTCTTGAAGATACCCCATCAATCCAAAGTAAGATCCATTTGGGTGCATGAGATGAATGGAAACCTACAAATTTGTTGTTGCCTTATCTAACTCTCCAATTATATTCTTGAAAACAAATGATAAATGAAAGAACTATAAATTTTCCAGCAAAATAAGTTACAACTTTAGGTTGGCGAGAGAAAACTAAAAATAAAATAAAGATAGAACATACAGGGTTGGGAAAATATATATCTGACAAATATAATCAAGGAAAGCAAGAGTAGCAATAGTAACAGTAGATGGACATTAGATACAGGGGAAATCTCATGAGAATGGAAGATGTTTAAGGAAGAAAAAGTCCCAAGCAAATAGAACATGATAAAATATTATGTACTACACATGAAGGAAAACCTCCACAAAGACATATAAATCTTTGCAATATAAATTAAAAGGCAATTTTACAGATTACAAAGGAAAAAATAAAGACTTTAGTATAGCCTTACACCTCTACACAAAAACTGCTATAATTTTATTTCCAGAAATATTTATAAAAATCATTCATGGAAGTATATACAAAAAAAATTAAGACTGTCAAGGTCACATTTTCTCCTTAATACATCAAAACTAAAATAAAATAAAATATCAGTAGACAATGAAATCAAAATGAATTTAAATTATTTATAGTAACAAATAAAAGATCCCTTTTTATTAGAATAGTTGGGGCACAACTAAATCTTATTTGGAAAAAACATATGACATGAACAATATTTACCAAAAATTTACTGAAATTTTCTGACTACAAAAGTCGTGAAGGAAGGGCCTTCACAAATCTCCTTCTCCATAAATCAGTGAGAATACTGCTAAAAACTACCCAAATCAACATTTTCATAACTTACATAAATTAATCAAAGGCTTGGCAATACTATGTAGAATGCCATTTTCAAGAGGAATGGCTTAATATTGGTATACACAATAAACTCTGTTGTATTATGGTTTTTCTAATCCCACCCATTTTGTGCCATCCCCATGGTAGATTTAAAAAACAACCCAGCTGCTACTCAAGGAGGCTGAATGGGGATGGCACTCCCAGCTACCCCATTCACTATTAATTGTTTACCTGTCTGCCTACTCATTGAAAAGTTTCATTCTCAGGGTTTATTTTTAATTAATCTGCTCAGGGTGAATAGTCTTATTAGAAGTTCATTTTTGGAAAACAGCTAGTGGCAATGGTTTAACCATTACAGCTGCCTCAGGCAGGGTCACAGCTGGAGCTAGCAAAAAGTTAAACAAAAATTCAAAAGAGAAATTGGGGCGATTATAGGAGAACTTTGAAAGCTGTGATATGTTCCTGGAAAAATTTGAGCTCATTGTATCTGTTGGGGTTCTCCAGAGAAACAAAGCAATAAAGGAGGCAGATACGGAGATTGCAAACCATGGGTTCACATGACCCTAGAGGCTAGGAATCTCCATGTACTGCTGTATACAAGCTGGAGAAGCAAGAGACTGGTGATTCTGACCCCAAACCTGAAGGCTAGAAAGCCAGTAGTATAGATTCAAATCCAAGTCAAATTGCCTGAGAACTAGATGTGCAGATGGCAGGAAATCAATGTTCCAACTCAAGCAGTCAGGCCCAGGGAGAATTTAATCTTCTTCTGTCTCTTTGTTCTATTCAAGGTCCCAGTGGTTTGGATGATGCCCAGTCATACAAGGGAAGGCCATCTGCTTTATTGGGCCTACAAATTCCAATGCTAATCTCTTCTGGAAACACACTAACAGACACACCTAGAAATCATGTTTAACCAGATATTTGGGTATCCTGTGACTCACTCAAGTTGACATGTAAAGTTAAATATCACAGTAATGCACACACATAGTGCTTACCCAAGCCCAGGGCTGTGTGCATGCCCAGAAGGACCTGGGAAGTCTCTAATTCTTATTAATGTTGTGGATCTCTACAAGCAAGAAATAAAAGCTGAGATAGAGCTGGACATTGTCTGGTTAGCTGTGGATATACGCACAGTCACTTAGCAAAGACTGGAGGAAATATTGGTTCAAGCAATGTAAGAAAACACTTATCAAATCATTAACTGATTACCAAGTTAACTAAGTAAATATTTCAGAAGCTGTATGAGATAAAGAATCCAACATTTCAGAATTAATATCACTAAACAATCCCCACAAGCAGCAGCAAGGAAATAAAAATAAACGATTCTAAAAGAGGAAGAATGAAGCCTGATTTCAAGGGTCACCACATTATATTATTTCATATGCTAAGTTTTTAATAAAACTATTCTGAGGGATAGGAAGAATGTGGGATGAATGACCACCAAGATGAAAAGGGTAATCAAGAGAAGCAGCTCCTGAGGGAAGACGGATGTACTTAATGAACAAAAACTTCAAATCCGCTATTATACAAGTGTCCATAGAAACAAATTAAAGCTTATTTAAAGAATTAAAGCGGGCTATGAGAATGATGTCTTTCTAAATAGAAAATATCAATAGAGAAAGCAGTATAAAAAAGAGCTAAACAGACATTCTGGAGTTCAAAGTGCTAATAATTAAAATGAAAAAATTTACTAGTAGGAATCAACAGCACATTTGAGTAGGCAGAAGGAGTTTGAAGACCTGTCAATTCAAATTATATACTCTGAGGAAGAGAAGGAATAAAGAATTATAAAGAAATGAACAGAGGTCTTGGGATACCTCCAGAATATCAATGTACCTACAGTGTGACTTCCAAAAGGAGAGGAGAGAAAGAAGAAGGAAGGTTATTTGAAGAAATAACAACTCTAATTTTCACCAAAGTTGATTAAAAATGTTTCTTTTCATATCTGAAAAGCTCAATCAATCCCAAGTCTGATAAACTCAGAGATCCACATCTAAATATACCATCCTTGAATAGTCCTTCACAACAAATCTTCAAAGCAGCAAAATACAAATGGTTTATCATGTTCAAGGGATCCTCAAGGCCACTAATGGCTGATTTTGCAACAGAAATCATGGAGGAAAGAAGAGAGCAGCATGGTGCATTAAACACCTTAAAAGGAAAAGACTGCTACTTTGAGCAACCAGTAAAAAGATTAAACTATGTACAAAATAAACAGAAGAAAGGAAATAATAAATTATTGCCAATTTAGAATTACAATTAATAATAAAATAACCAGAGTAAATCGACAGTATCAAATTCTGGTTTCTTGAAAGATTAATAAAATTGATAAACCTTTAGCAAGACAGAGAGAAAGAGAGAGAGAAAAATTAAATTAATAGAACAAAGGGCAATCATTACCAATCTTAAAGAAACAAGAGTGATTATAAGAAAGAAAGTTATTATAAACCACTATAGCAATAAACAATACAAGTAGAATTAAACACATACATTTCTGGAAAGATAAATAATTAAACCAACTGACTAAAGAAGAAATAGAAAATGTGAATAGGTATATAAAAAAGTAAAGAAAGTCAGTTTGTAACAACAGCAAAGAAAATCCCACACAGAAAAACCCAGGTCTAGATGATTTCAATAGTGAATTCTATCCAATACTTAAAAGTAGAGTTAATATTAATCTTTCATAAAGTCTTGAGGAGGGAGCTTTTCCTAGCTCATTTAATAATGTCAGTGTTATCCTGATACCACAATTTGACAAAGGTATCACAAGGAAAAATAAACCATATTTTATTTGTTTTATTTGGTTGAGAGAGGGGGTGGTATTCAAAAAATTTTCATGTAATACTAGAAAACTGAATCTAGTAGCATATATAAAAGATTATGCACCCTGACCAAGAAATACAAAGTTGGCCATACATACAAAACCCATCAATTAACCACATCATATTAATGGAATAAAGGACAAAAACCACATGTTAACTCAGAAAATTCAAAAAACATTGGACACACACAAAAATTATTTTATGATAAAAATACTTGACTAACTACTAATAAAAGGGAACTTCCTCAACTTGATTAACAGTGTCTATGAAAAACTGAAAACTAATATATTTTAAGGTGAAGGACTGAATATTTTCTCCTAAGGAGCAAAACAAAATACCTGCTCTCACTATTTATAGTAATCATATCAGAGGTTCTAGTCAGAGCAATTGGGCAATAAAAGAAATAAATCATTGCATTAACAGCCAATTGTTTTTTAATTAGGATGTCAAAACAATTTAAAAGGAAAGAATCATCTTTTTAATAAATGATCCTAGAACAACTGCAGATCCCTGGGGAAAAGAATGCAGTATGTCTTCTAACCCCACCCTGTAGGCAAAAATTAACTTAAAATTTTATCATAAATGTGAGTATAAGAGCTGAAACTATAAAACTCTCAGAAGATAATAAGGAAGTAAATATTTGCATTCTTGGCTTAGGAGATGGCTTGTTGGTTATGGAGACAAAAACAAAAGCAGCAAAAAGAATAGGTGAATTGAACTTCATCAAATTTAAAAACTTTGCTTCAATATACACCAAGTAAATATGCAGCCAAAGGAGAGAAAATATTTGCAAATTACATCTACTATAGGAATTGTAACCAGTATACACAAGAAATTCATTATATCATAACAATATGAAGAGAAATATTCCAGTTTAAAAATAGAATATAGATGAACAAGTCCAAGGTATCTTCCTTCTTCCATCAGACAGCTCCTCATGAAGAACAAAAGCCCCCAGGCTTATGTCATGCACTCATATTTTGTTATTCCTTTCAGAAGTTTTAGCAAGTTATATATTTTGATTATTATATTACCGGGTAGCAAATACTTTTTTTCTCGTTCCTAACTTTTGACACCATATATCATATCTTTTGCCATATACATGAATTTTTCACTTAGTGGAGATGACCTACAAAAAAACTAAATAGCAAGTTATATTATTGCCATTTATGCATGAGAGTCCCTAATGTACTGCATTCTCAATAGTATCACATGGTCTTGGTTATTAAGGCCTTGCTATTTCAATCTTTAAAATATTTTCTATCTCTGTTTTGATTTGCATTTCTCAACAGTGAAGGATCTACTTCTTGTCACCTTTAGCTATTTTGAGCCCATTTATTCATTCATTCAAAAATACTGAATGCATGTTAAAGCACAGATAGCCCTCTGGTTTCAGAATAGATCTTGCCTCCTCCTTTCTCAGTGACTTTTGGAAAGTGACATTATCACTCTGTGCCTACATTTCTGAATCTGTTGAAATGAAACCAATACGTGTGCCTATTTCATAGCCTTGCTGTGGGATTACATGAGGTAACATCTGCATTCAGCTTCAAGTCATACTTTACTAATAACAGGTAAGCAACTCAGGTTGTTACCATGTACCTAGTACAGCTAAGGGCTAAAAGGAAAGTTGGGTGCTGTTGTGCCCCTCCCCAGCCAACTCCAAATTCCCAGAAGCCTGTGTCCCCCAGCATTTGGAAGAATCACATTCCTGGGCTTAAGCTGGAGCCTCAAGGTTCAGAAAATCCTGTGCTTTCTAATGGCTATTCAAGTCCTTAGGAAGAGGTAGGAGAATGGAGGGGCCCTCAGAGAGGACTCACTGAGCTTAGGAGAAAAGACATGAAGAAAATTGAGGAGGCTGGTGATTCTTTACTCTCACATCTTTGAGTTATCTCACTTCTAACAAGGAAGGTGTATTATTGTTATGATTTCAAAGAAATTCCAGTATAGAAAAATTTTAAGTAGAATAGAATGTTGATATAGACATACATTATAATATGAAAATGTATTTGTTAAAAAATTGTGTGTATACTTATACATAAGAACTTGGTCTTAAGTAGTGCACACCACAAGGTTAACAATTGCCATCTCTTCATGGTGATATTATTTTTATTATTTATAGTTTTATATATTTTGAACTTTTCATGAAGATCCTTTCTTTTATAACCATAAAAAAACACAAGTTATTTTAGGTTTGGAAACAAAAAAAATCTTTCATTGAAGAGAGAGAGAAGCAGAATTATGCAGAAGACCCAAGAAATGTGGCTGGATTTCCAGGAGATTTAAGCACCCTGTAATGAAGGCCAGTCCTCAGACAATTAGGGGAGGATAATTTAAGCAAAAGAATGGCCTTGGCATTTCTTACCATCTTGCCTACACTTCTGAACTCTACTTTGCCATTTTAAATAGAGGGGTTAAAATATCAGTTTGACTTCTAATTCATTCTGCTCCATTAAATCATTAAACATAACTGTGATTTCAATTTTTTTCAAACTGTTGGTACTAATGCTACCTTGATTAAGATGCAGAATTCACTGGGATAATGTCTCTTGCAAGATATCTTTAGAGCAGGACAACAAATCCCCTTCCCTGTACACTTTGAGCTTCTAGCAAGCTCATTTGAGGAGGCATGGAGCCTAATCAGAATTGTGTTTGGTAGGAGGAAAAGATGGGGAAGGTTGTGATGACTGAGGAAAGAAGGAGAGACTGCTGCATGGATGAGAGGGAGGAAAGTTTAACAAGACATTTTGCTGAGTTGCCTAGTGTAATTGTCCATCTTTGCTTAATCACGAGAGATCTACAAGAAAGACTTGTATTGCATTTTTAAAAAGAGTTTTTACACTGGTTTTGTTTCTTTTGAATGAAACAGTGTGATGGACCTGGTCATACATTAAGATTAGATTATTGGAATAACATCTCAGAGCATTTCATTGAAGATCAGGGACCTAAGGTACCATCCCAGGAGGTTCTTTCTTCTAGAATGGAACAAAGAGTACACCTTCACCATGGTTGCCAGCTGCTGTAAGCATGCACAAAAAAAGAATAGTTATCTGTTCACTCAGTTTCACTCAAGAGGGAAACTGTGACAACTATCAAGAAATTATATTTGCAATTTTAGTGATAAGATACCTTAGGGTTTGGATATTTCAAATGGAACTATGAGCTAAAGGCACGATAAATTACAAGGTTGGCAAATACAACCAAAATCCTCCTGCCTGCCACATATGATCAAGATATTTCTTCTTGTTTGTTTGTTGTTTTTTGTTTTCTTTTTTCTTTCTTTCTTCCTTTCTCTCTTTCTTTCTTTCTTTCTTTGGTACCTGGGATTTAACCCAGGAGTGCTCACCACTGAGTTACATCTCCAGCCTTTTTTATACTATTTTAGACATGGACTTGATAAATTGCTTAGGATCTTGATAAATTGCTGAGGCTGGCCTCAGAACTTGCAATTCTCTCCTGCCCCAGCCTGTGGTGTCACTGGATTTATAGGCATGTGCCAGTGCACTTGACTTCCTTTGTTTTTTTGAGACTGTCTTCCTGAAAAATAAATAAATAAATAAAACAGAGTGACAGAAGATTACACTTGCAAAGTGGGAAATGCTCATCAAGAGCACAGTCCTTCAAGCTGATGTTGGACATGAATCAGGCATAGGCCAGAGGCTGATGTGAGTGATATGGCTGTGTACCCTTGAGCTGGGGTTCTCTTTGGAGCCAGAAGGGGAGCAACAAGAGTGGTATGAGATGTGGGAAGGGAGGAGGTCCTACAGAAAGTGTTAAATGTGTAGTATGAGATGTGGGAAGGGAGGATGTCCTACAGAAAGTGTTAAGATTTTATTGTGTCTTGTGTATAATGAAGCCTCTTCTCATTGCTCCTTCAAAACTCCAGGAACAATGACTGGTACTAGTTTGTGTTTCTCAAAGGATGTTGACCACCAAAGTCACTTTTTTGAAAATGGGTTTCTGAAAAGCAAGATGTATGAAGATTCTAAATAGGATCAATCCAAATAGAGAACAAATTGATCACAGTTCTAAATACGGAAAAGACCATAGAGCAGCTACTTAAAAAAAGAACCATGCATATTTAATGTATACAATTAAAAAACTTTGATGAGTTTGGATATATGTAAGTACCTGTGTTTTTATCATTATAGTCAGTGTAATAGATATTCCTAGCACCCCTCAAAGTTTCCTTTTGTCCCTTTGTGTTTTCTTTTGTTCAGTATGTGGTGCCATAAAAACACTTAACATGATATCTACCTTCTTAACAAATTGAAGTGCACAATAACGTATTGTTAACAAGAGACACTATGCTGCACAGCAGATATCTATAATTTATTCATCTGACATAACGGAAACTTTATACCCCTAGAGAAAGAGTAGCAATAAGTCCCCATTTCTATACCCCCCTTGCCCACGGCACCCCTCTACGCTCTACATATTTGCTATTAAAGATAACTAATTTTTGTGGGATCATGAAATGTTTGTCTTCCTGTGATAGGTGTATTTTATTTAGCATATTATCACAAATGGCAGGATATTTTTCCTTTTAAGATTGAATAACACTCCATTGTATGCATTTATCACATTTTCTTTATCAATTTATCTGTCAGTGGACATTTGGATTGTTTTCATACCTTGGCTGTTGTGAATAAAACTGCATTAACATGGGAGTGCAGATTTCTCTTCCAGATGCTGATTTCAATTATGTTGGACATATACCAGGAGTGAGACTGCTGAATCTTATATTGTGTATATTTTAAATTTTTGAAGAACTTTCTTACTATTTTCCATATGGTTGCATCGTTTTACATTTTCACCATCAGTGTAGAAGATAATATCTCTCTCTCTCTCTCTCTCTCCACACACACACACACACACACACACGCACAGCAATCTCTGGCATTGAAGTTCATTGTAATGTGGCCTCCACCCCATCTATTTATACCCACAACACCTGCATACAGCCTTCCTGACTGCCACATTTGATGACTTGCTCTTTTTAGGCCTTGCTTGGATGACCTTGGTCTTGCCCTCTCCTATAGGGATCATTTACTTATGCTCCTGTCAATATCCCTGCCAGATCATAACATGCTACACAGTACTCTTTATCCAGGTAGCCATATGCTTTGCTGCCTCCCTTCTCCCATTTCTGTTCCAAGCCCCTCACCTGCAAGGCCTTCCTTCCCTAAACACCCACAGAGAAGGGCAGTGCTACCCTCTGGCTACTGCCCCTGCTGCTTCTCCATAGCCCTAGCCACTACCTAATGCTACCATATTTGCTTCATTTTTATTTTGTTTTAAAATCTATCTGCCCAAGGAGAATATTAGCTCCAGGAAATGGGGTTTTCCATTTTTGGCCCTATTGTACCTCTAGCATGTGGAACATGCCTATATTTGCTAATCAGTAAATTGTTATTCAGTAAATTAATGAGTGAATCAGAGCTCTGATTCCTTTAACTTTTATTTCCCTATAACTGGCACAGAACCTATCGTGCTGTAGGGACTTTATGGCTATTTGCTAAATGAATGGTAACACCCCAAAGTATTAGGGTAAGAGGACAGTTATTGTATGATAAAATTTATCTTTTTTAAGGGAACAATGGGTTAGATATAGATAAGAAGTACATATTGTGAGTGTGAGTTCTTTAGTTTGATCACTTAGATAAATATTGGTTTCCCCTCTTTCCAGTTGTATGACATTAGGCAAGTCATCTAACTTGTCTCTGTCTTAGTTTTCCCATATTTAAGTTAAGCTCTTTTGTGATTATTAAGTAATTACACACATATAAAACACTTGGGATACCGTGTGGAAACACAGTGTGAGCACCCAGTGTTGTATTTTATTATTATCATGATTATTATTACTATTATTATTATACAGGAAAATAAACCTTAGGGAAAATTGAAGAAATCATAACTTTAGAAAGAGAATTATACAAATAATTTTAATAACCTAATATAAAATGGAAAGCTTCATTGGAAAGATTCTATGACATGAGGTCTTTCTATTATATACAGATAGATACATACAAATAATAGGGAACAATATAAATTTCTTCATCTGGATTAAAATGAAAAATGCCAATTTTTCAGTACGTATTATTTGTGCTGATTATAGAAACGATGCATGATTAGAATAGAAATGTGGAAAGTTTAATATGGCACTAATGGAAAAAAACATTTGGTGTCTTATATCTTATATATAATGTAAAAAAATTAATTTATTTTGTAACATGTTAATATATTATAATGTAAAATTAACATATTTCATACTTTTAATTTATATAATTAATTGTATAATATATTATATATTAATATATAATATTTTAATTTTATAGTATGAATATATATTTTAATTTTACTAAATTGATTTAAACTAATATTTTATTATATATAAAATTTGTATATTTTACAGTAGTCATTTCTGGATGTAAGACACTAAATGTCTTTTTCTCATTAACGTCTCATTGAATTTTCCACATTTTTTTCTAATCATGCAGTGCCTCTATAATCAGCACGAATAATACATACTATAAAAATTAACCTTTTAGTAATTTAAAAATATGAAAGAAAATGAAGAGCAGTTTAGATGTTGCTCTACCTCAACCTGACTGCTTCATGGTTGTCATTCATGTGAACTCCTAGAAGAATTTTTGTTTTCCGGATATGACTAACACCCTACCGATTCCTCACACCTGCCCAGCCAAAGCTGGTGGATTTAGCCACAAGGACTTTGGCATTGAGATCCAGCTTGCTGGTGGCGTTGGGCAATCATGCCGCCTTTACTGCATCAAAACCTAAATCTTAATCCAAACTCAACTACTTAATTAACTTCCATTTAAATAAAAGTTTACTTTTGAAAAGTCTGACATTTCATCTTCCCTTTCCCTTTCTTTTTCTTTTCTTTCTTTAGATTTTTTTTTTTTCACAGCTGTCTTGGCAACATCTGATTCCAGCCTGGAGAGGAAGTGTCTGAGTCAGAGATGGGGTGAAACAGTTTTTCTGGTGCTGTTCCCAGTCCTCTGAGAAAGACCATCTCTCCAGGAGCATTCTGCCTGCTTCTACAAATAGTTAGCAAGAGCCATAGGATGAGTGGAAGGGGAATCAACTTGAGCAATCCTCTAGCCCACCTTCAACTGCATTTCAGAGGTTGTTAGCCACCAATTTGGGGATTGTCCTCTTCAGCATTTTCCTTAAATTATTGGCTCTCAGAAAGCCACTCCTATGGAAATGAAAAGAACTAGAGAATTAAAAGCAAGGAAATTGGGTTTGTGCCTAGACACAGGGACTGTGTTAGTGCCTTAAACATATAACTTTATAAGATACATTTAGATAAAGGGAGCACATTTCCATCCTCCTGCCATTAAAGTTAAAAAATCAAAACTTAAACACTAGATTCTAAAGGTACATGTTGCTTCACTGACCTAAACAGTGCCTTAATGGTTTTTCTCTTTTAATGTTTTTTCTCTTTTTCTGTCTTGTTATTTTCTTCTCTTTCTTTTCCTTTTATTGTTGAGGTGAGGTTGGTTATGAATGTTTATCTGAGATATTCATATAATTACTCATCCTCTCTCTTTTACATAAAGGAAGCTGTAAAAAATTAATTTATTTTGTAACATGTTAATATATTATAACATAACATTAATATACTGTAAATTTACTACTGTTTTTAGATGAAGCAGAACTAAAAGTGTCTGAGGCTTAAAGTGCACTTAACAAAAGCTTAATTCTATGTTTTTAAACCCAGTCTGTCTTCAAATGCTTAGACTTGATTTATTTATTAGCAGTCATAAAATCATGAACAGATATCAGAACCACAATCAGAAAAAAATGTGTCTTGGTGAACACAATGTTGTCTACTTAATTTGCTGTCCCAGAATCTAAATTTCAATATCTATGTGTGAATTATATGATATGGAACAATTTCTTAACCTCTCTGATCCTCAACTTTCTGATAAGAACCATAAGGTGTATGTGAGGTTAAGATATATTGAAGGAAAGTATCTTACGCTTAATATAGACACTACATTTATACCTATATTGGGCACACATAATCTTCTCCTACTTACAGGCACTATATTCCTATGAGTAAAAACAATGTAAGTCAAATAAAACAGTGCCATAGAAACAAGGCAATAACAACAGCTAAGTGTATAGTGCTCACTTTTATTTTTAATAGAATGACAGCAAGTATTATATTTAAGTGGCTATGTATTTTAAGTGTTTACAGGGTAACTAGATCAGGATCTCTCAAAGAATGGATTATGATTCATCTATAAAAGAAGCATCCCAACTTCTGTAGCCCCCTTGAGTGCAAGGACTACAATTTTCATTCTCATGCAGTTCCTATGAAACTGATAGTTTAAAAATCACCAATTTGACGATGCAGATTTTTAAAAGCCATTTTGAATTAATTAATTAATACAACATTATCTGAAATATAATCCACTTTTACCTGATAGAGATCACATGTATTCTACTGATACTCTCTTGATATTGATAAACATTACATCATCATAACTGACTTATTCTTTATGAAACCTATTGGAAGTCATGGCCTTAAAGGCCTAGTTTCTTCTTGGTGCTAATGACAGCTCTAGCACTCACCAACTGACTTTGGAAAAGACCCTCACCTTCTCATAAACTTTTAGTTTCCCATCTGCCTTATAGTTTCTACCCTATAGGGTTATTGAAAGGATTAAATGAGTTCAAACATGGATAAGTTTTACACTGTAAATGTTAGATGTTTGTGATCATGGAATTCAGAAATACTCCTTGGTGAAGTTTGGCACACATCTTTGAAAACTTGGAAGTCAGGGCAAATCTGGATTTTCCTCATATCCTCTTTAATTTTAGCAGTAAGCTTGCTCAACAGGTTTGGGTTCCCTCAAAGAAAGAAAAGGCTGATACGAGCTACTGGGTCCAAGACAATCCCTCTATCTAATGAGGTCAATTTTTCATTGTTACATAATCACACAGATATTCCCTACATTCTGATTTGCAAATATACAGAGAACTTTGGAGGGGGATGGTGACAGCCGTTCTGTTGGAATATTGGGCAAGATATACCTAAGCTACTTTTCTATGGAATAGAAGATGAGAGGGGATCATAAGTGCTGCACTGCTTCTCTACTTATAAGTTATTCTACATTAAATACTATTTTTGTATCTATGCCAAGTGACACTATCAGTATGTGTCCATCACCTTTTTCTCAAGACAATCTGTCTTTTTTGAAAAAAAAAAATCTTGGAGATTAATAGAATAGCATAGCATACAGGAGATATGATAGAGAGAGTTCCAGAATCAATATCTGTAAGAGGAAATGAAAGGTGGCAGGATTGGGGAGAGGAGGAAGTGGAGCTGGGTAGGGAAATTTGGAAGATGGTATGGCTCTTCAGGGTTGTTCTAATTT
The DNA here is from genome assembly GCF_001458135.2 of Marmota marmota marmota. Classification (NCBI taxonomy): domain Eukaryota; kingdom Metazoa; phylum Chordata; class Mammalia; order Rodentia; family Sciuridae; genus Marmota; species Marmota marmota. Next base: position 11,727,369 of record NW_026000196.1, read on the forward strand.
TGGTCAAATGAGTCAGGCCTTTCTGCCTTCACACTGGCCTGTCACTGGATGAGAGCCTTCCTGGAAAAAGGGAGTTGTCTGGAGCCAGGCACTTCCCATAGGATTACAGCTAACAGCTTTCTACCATCATCAGTCATTATTCCTATCACCTGACAATACGGGTCCTTGACTCTGAAAGGCAGATTGAGCTGGGCTATGATCCTATACAGTCGCATCTAATCATATCCTCTCTGAGATAAATGGAGTGCAAGTATTCATCCACTTTACAGAAGAAGAGTTAGAAGAATTCATTGATTGCTCAAATTCTCACAGCGTATAAGTAGCAAAACTGGGAGTGAAATTTATGTCTCCAAAATTTCAGTTGTTATTTCTAGACCATTGCTTCAAAAATGGAGAGAGAGAGAGAGAGAGAGAGAGAGAGAGAGAGAGAGAGAATTATGATATTTATATATCTTGGGCTATTGCACTTCAATATGTAAGATGCATTCATTTAATAAACATTTACAAAATGCCTCCTAGGTTCACAGCCCTGGAAGACATGCTGAGGATATAGAGAAGGAAAGACACAGTCCCTGTTGTGACAGAACTCTTGAACTGGTGAAAGACAGAGATAAGTAAGCAACAATTATATCCTTGTCAGATAAAAAGTGTGAAGGAGTAAAAAGAAAAATCAAAGACAGCCCTTTCCTCTCAGTCTTGGTTGTCCTGGTGGTGGTGATATTCAACCGGGGTTTGGCGAAAGAAGAGGAAATACAGAAATAACACATGTAAAGTCCTGAAAAAGAAAAATGCAGATAGTTCAGTGGGAGCAAAGGGCATCACAGATGTGACTGAGGCAGAAAGAGCTGAGGCTGGGGAACTGATCAAGTTCAAGGGCTCTAAAGACAACAGGAGGTTTTCTAAGTGGTTTAGATTTGACCAAGTGGTTTAGATTACTGATGAAGAAATGTTAGCTGTGGAGGGGCAAGACAATATTTGAGTTTTAGAAAGATCATCACAAAGAATGAACCAGGGTGGGGGTGAGGCTGAGGGTCAATAAACCAACCAAAAAAAAAAAAGAAGCAATAATCAATAATCCAGGTGAGAGAAAACAGTGACCTGAATTTCTGCTGTCTTTTAATGCATGTTTGCATTGATTCCTTCTTCTCATTAGGATGGATTAATTAGTTTCCTTGCAGAAAGCAGAGAATCAAGAGCTCTCTTGAGCAAATGAAGTAGAAAAAAAATTTTGCTTTGGAAAGAAGAGTGATGGCAGAGAATGTTTAGTTTTAATAATATTTGGAAACTGTAGATGGGAAGGACTCTATGGAGCATGAGATTCCTGAGGTCTCAGGGGAAGATATGATAAATGCATAGGCTTACACATACACCCATACAGTGTCATTTCCATGCTTGTGAGGTGCAGAATATGGAAAGCAATAGAGGTTTGCCTTCTCATTTTCTATGCAGCTCTCCATCCTCCCCCAGAAGTGTCATTTCATTGACATGAAGCAACTGGGACTTGGAGATCATATTATTTTCCCAGGGAATACATCAAGTCCTTGGCAGATCTGGGTTTCTCTATCAGCCTGAACTGATCCCTATATACAGACTCCATGCTGATGTTTCAAGGTCAAGTCTAAGCTAATTCTGCCCTTGGAATTACTGTGTCAAGTAAACATGGAATTCTCAATTAGAAGAAGCTCCAAGATGGATCATCAACAAGCAATTCATCTTGTCTCCAGATTGGCACAGGGACTGAATTCAGGTTCTAGAAGAGTTCAATCAACCTATGTTAAAATCTAAGTTTCTAAATGTGCTAATGTATGTCTCAGTTTCCTTCTGTATAAAGTAGAATATTCCAAGTGTCCACCTCAAGGGATCATTTTGAGAAGTTAATGAATGATAGACCTCAAGCACTTAGTGATATATCTGGCACATGTTAACTGCTTGTAGATGTGACCTAATATGTGTTACAGGTTGAGAATCACTAATTTAAAATGCTAGGACCAAAAGAATTTTTGGATTTTGTAATATTTGCATTCCTAATCTAAAAATCCAAATCTAAACGCTCCATGAGCATTATGTCGGCCCTCAAAGTATTTCAGAGTTGAGATTTTCAGGTTAGAGATATTCAACCTATCGGTTTTCAATGCTGTCCATTCTAATTCTACCACAAGAGAATCAGCTCATTTTCCTTGTGTATTTGTATCAATAATTTATGAGATTATCCATTTACTTGAAATCTTTATTTCTTTGAAAAAAAATTCAATTGGAAAGAACAATTTTTTTCCTCCAATTCCTTTTCTTCCCTTCCTAGGTCTTTCTTTGGTTTCTCATGAACCTTTTTGCTGTTCAATTTATTTACTGTAATCTTTCTTTATTGTCTTGCTTTGTTCAATAAACCTTAGGAATTTTGTTCAAATCTCTATTGCAGGCTGTGATGATGAAAAAATAAAACTTGATTTATGCTGTGATACAACAGTATCTACACAGATAGCCTTTAATCTTCCTGAGCCTCAATTTCCTCTTAAGTTAAAAGAGATTTATCCTACATATCTCACCACTGTTATGAGCATCAAAAGCTACAGTGGCAGAAAGGTAAATTATAAAGCTAAGGCTCTTAAAAATATAGGCTGTTTATTTCTGTTGAACAATAATAAAGAAGAAGCTAGAGATAAAAGTAATCACATACTAATTCTAATTGATAGCTCCTACAGTGGGGAATTATTGATGGACATGTTTCATGTAGAAGTGATATTCTTTTAAAAAAGGGCAAGAGAATAATTTTTTAAAAATATATATCTATGTTTTATTAAACTTAGAGAAAAGAGAATAGGGGCCAAGGGCTGATAATGATGGATGTTGGGAACTAAAGTACCAAAAAACTCACATGCACCTGATTTGGTTATAGTTTTACATATTTAATTACAGAATCTAATGAAGGAGGAATGTTGTTGAGATAGACATCTGTTTATGAGACCTGCTATTCCCAGCAACTATCAGGGGAAAAAAAAGGAGATTGTATAGAAAATAGAGATGAGACCTCAAAACAAAGATGTGAAAGAGGTTGTGAGAACCAAAGTCACCCAAGATCTAGAAATCTGCTCCATTTTGACACACACTACTCCCTGTCTCTACCTGTAGTACCATAACACTCTCTCAGTATGGGTAAGACAGCCTCTTAGCTTTACTCAATTGTGTACTGGCAAATGGGTTTTATTTATTTATTTATTTATTTTTGGATATGCATAAATATACTGTATTTAACAACTGCCTTGCAAAATCTTGTAAATTACAATTAGATACCACAATCTAGTAAAAATTGACTGCAGCACATCACTGGCTCTTAAGGTTCTTCCCATATAAAGAATATTCTCTCATGACAAGAGACTGTGAGAATATAAAAGAAGAGCATCAAGTTTCTAAATGGCATTTTTCATTAATTTAGTATGCCATCTTCACTATTTAGCATTTAATAATCCCTTTGTTAATTTCCCTTCCTACCATGTAATATGCTGCAATATTCAAAATTAATTTTCTGGAACCTTTCCTGTTGTGACAGAATCTGAATGTTCAGATAAGTGTTAGGGCTGAATGTTGATAGAAAATAGACTATTGCACAATTAATAAATCAATCCACTTTTCTGGTCTCTGAGATACACATATCTGCAGCCATTAAAAGGATCTGTCTTTAGAGAGCAATCTCAAAAGCACTTTTTTTTTTATCACTACTTGCCTCATTTTACTTTCCACATTAGCTGCAGTTTAAAAATTCTTCCAGGCTGCAGTTCTCCTTGGACCTTTTTTCTTTTCTTCAGACAACATCTTTATTTTCCTTAGTCTAAAGCTTTAATATTTGAAATTAATGTCATAAATTAAAAAAGGATATCCACACGGATGATTACTTTAAAATTCAATCAAATAGGTGTTATTTTTATTTCTTACTCTAAATTTTTATTTGAGGAAAGCAAGAGTAATGGATAAATGTATAATGAACCCATATAAAATTTGATAGGCAGATAATTATAATATAGCGTTGTGGAAATCCAAATAGCACATTCTCTTTATCATGGGCATCCAATCCAATTTCTCAAATAAGGGAAAAGAGCAAAGCACATTAGAGGACCCGCTGCAGGGACCCAACTCTGTCGCACTGCCAATGGCAAAGCTGAAAGGCAGAGTCCAGCCTGAATCAGGGACTTGGTGCTTCATGATCTTGCACCAACAGGGATTCTAATGATAGAGGCTGTTTGAATATCTTCTGTCTTTCATATGCTCAGTTGACTGGAGAATAAGGCTGTATAAATTTAGAAATCGCCAAGTGGCTAAAATCACTGAGCCACTGGTGTGCTTTGGCTGATCTAAAACAGTTCTTTGCTAAGAGGACTTCATACAGTCCACTCTGGAGCATTTTAGCAGCCAGAGATTTTTGCTGCTTGTTTGATGAGGCATTTGCCAATAGGGGTCAAAAAGCTAGGATAGGGAGAAATGTAGGTTTTGTACATTTCCAAATTGGAAGAAACCTGTTTCAGCACAGCTAAAGCCCAACCTCAGGAATAAGAATTTGTTCCTTTATTCACTAGACTCTGCTTGATGCTGGCACAGAAAAATAGAGGCAAGACTTTCTAGACCTGTGCTGCAAAAGACACAGATCAAGAAGCAAAGTACTAAATCCACAGGGAGCATGAAAAGAATCATGTTGAGAATGCCACCTGTCACATGGGATGGCCTAAAAAAGCAATGCGGTGAGGAAGCAGCTGAGAATGTAACCTTAATGTCTTTGGAAGGTATTCTATTTTAAAATGATGGGACTTTTTGAATTTGAAAATCAATCCCTAGAGACACACTTGAGATTAAGGATCAGGAAACAATAGTTAAATTAGGCACAACAGGACACTTTAGTTTCCATTACCCAATTTCATTTTACAGTGTGCACATGGAAGAGTTACTTCATTTACTCAGCTGTTGTCCTTGAATAGGACCACAGGCCCTTGAAGAGGTAGGTAGGGTTGACTGGTGCCTATTTCAGAGGACAGGCTCAAAGTGCACATGTAGAACCAGTCATCAGGAGGTCAAGAGGCAGAGCCCAGATTTTCTAAGAAGTTGCTCAGAGGCCAAAGGATATCTGAGGTCTTCTGAACTCTCTGCTTTATATCCACAAAAGGAGGGCTGTCTTTATTTTCTATTATCCCTGCTGCCCCTAACCTTGTGCTACACCTCATCTCTGACTTCCTATGCAGGATTCTGAGTATCTATGTATCTCTGGTCCTGTTTTGATAGCACTTTTGATGGGTTTAATTGAGGCACCTAAGCTCTCACTGTACCTAAATTCAATTAACATCCATTTTTATGTCCTTTTGCTTCTGTGCCAGATCTAGCAGCTTGGAAGGACTTCACTGCCATCCACCCCAACCCCTGGCTCCTTGTGTTTCAACAACAATCATTTTCCAATAAAAAAAAAAAAATCACTGATTGGAGAACTGTTAGCCAGGAAGAAACACAGGAGACATGTGGAGGTGAAAAGAGGTTTAAGTATCCATTCTTAACAAGCACGTTGCCTACCTTTGCTCAGTTTAAGGCCTCGGTTTTCACCCCCGCAAAAGAAAGTGTCAATGGGGTGCTAGATCTCCACCTTTATCTCTCCCCTCTGCCACCTTTACTAAGGTGGAATCTGATCCAGGATTCGATTACTTTTTCATAGATCTGCCCTCCTCTTTGTGATCTCCCCAACTTACTCATTGTCCTCTGAAGCACCTTTGCAGAACCCTGAATCATAAGGTGAAAACTTGAGACCCAGGTGATTTCTAAGTTTTTTTTTTTTTTTTACATTGTGAATATTCATGATTTCTGCAGTGTGATCACATTGCAAAAGCTGCGATTTTGTCTTCAACTGCTACTCCTTTATTCTTCACTGCCTCTAGCTATGTGCCCACCCACCCTGTGGTTCAGTTAAGGCCAAGCTTTCACTTTGGGCAGACATGTGACTGAACCACAAGGCCAAGCTTTGGTTTGGGAGCAATGAGGACAGTCCTGGGCTTCCAGTCCAGATTTACACATGAAAGCTCAGAGTGGCCCAGAGTGAGCTTTAGCATGGGGCTACATTTGGTCATCTAGAAAACTGTGTCCATTTCTCCATTTTGTACTGCACTCCCTTATCTTTACTTTGTTTTGGGCAGTATGGCCTTCCTTCACTTTCTAAAGCTAAGATACCTTTGACTCACAAGGGTTTCCACACAATGAACGGAGCACTCTTCTCTCCTTTCAACTCCACCAAATTAACTTCTACCCCTCAATAAAAGATCAGCTCAGCTGTCTCTCCCTGATGGTTTTGTCCACATCAGACTACTCTATTGTTCATGCTTATAGTCAAATGCCTCATCAGTGGCTTTTAAACAAAATGCAAATTTGCACATTTATATAGCAAATAATATGTCTGGCTATTGGATACATATTTAGTTTTCCCTTTAGTTAACCACAGATGTTTGCAAAATGAAGTTTTACTGGATCATAGCCATGCTCACTTATTTGTATCTTGTCCATGGCCACTTTCACACTGTATCAGAATTAAGTAGTTGTAACAGACATTGCTCAGCCCGAAAACTTAAAATACATGGATCCTTATGGTTTGACAATCTTAGTTCATGACCAGAAGCTCCAATACAACAGGAAATATGTCCGTTTTGTTCATCATTTTATCCTCATCATTTTATCATTTTATGCCGCTAATACAGTCCCTCACAATATTCCCAGTTCAATAAACATATATGTAATGAATGAATCCATGAGTGATACACAAACACCATTAGTTATAAGTATGAAATATAGTCAAAATTATATAGTCAAAATTTTTATCAAGAGCATAAGAAGAGGGAACTGGGAAGGTGGCTAGATGATAGAGTGCTTGCCTAGCATGCACAAAGCCCTAGATTTGATCTTCAGCACCACACACACACACACAAAAAAAAAAAAAAAAAAAAAAAAAAGAAGAAGAAGAAGAAGAAGAATGTCCTGCTTTAGCATTTTTTACTTGTTGAAGTCTTTATCATTATCTAACTAAATTTTTAAAAAATTAAAAAATAGAAATTGTATTAGTAAAATATTATGATATTTAATGATATTAGTGTTGCTCTAATCAATATAACAGCCAACCGTTTACAGATCAACCATTCAATGTGTTTGTTTTCATGCCAGAGCTAATGTCCACAAATTGTTGGCCAACTTATTCAGACTTTTTACATGAATCATGTAATGCTCAGATGCTATTTTTAATACTACTATGAAACATGGTTTACCTGGTTGCTTCACAAATGGCCTATACAAATACACATAAAATGATCCCATTTTAATGTTTGGTATTCTGTTAGCAGGAGTAAATTTTTCTTCCAAGGACAAAATACTGTATTAATTGCTTCATTGGAAGACAGTTGTTAGCTTTTGAACATAAATTAACATATTGAATATGTACACACATGCATACAAATACTTAGGGTGTAGCATTTTTAACTTTGTTTAAACTTTTATTTATTTATTTATTTTGCTAGTTTTATAGAACGTGTACCAGTGTACAGATCCAGGCCTGAGATGGGGACAGGGAGCCTTTGAAGGTGTATTGATAGGATCCTGTTTGGCAGTAACCTCAGCCTTTCACAGCACCATAAGTAATTTATGACTGCAATAAAGGGCTGAGTCTGTTCTGTATTCAAGGTAGCTGCCTGCATCCAGAAGAAGCACAGCCCTGCTTTCAAATGTGATCCACGTAATAGATGTGGAAGCCAGCCCTTAGAATGCGAGGCCATTAGATCAGGAAGCAGCTGTCTGGCAGTCCCTGTTCCTATTCAGCAGCCATTCCCAAGACGTGACTGTCACTGCTAAGCAATTTCTCAAGGCCTTGTTCATTTGGCACTTCAGACAGAGCCAGTCCCAGCTTGGTGTGTCTCTAAAGGCGGATCTGTGAGTAGCAGATTAGTGCACAGGCTTATCTCAATTCCAAACCTGCTTCTGCTGCTGAGTAACTGCTGGGACGAGTGACTGGACCTGTCTGTGGCTCAGTTTCTTCATCTGTCAAGGTGGAAGACATGACACCTGTAAAGAAAATGGTAGAACAACATTGGACATACAGCAAGCACTCAATAAACTTGACTTACCATTTTGGCATTAAAATAGAAATTCTAAGACAACGTGTTTTTCCTAATGGGAAAGCTTATAAGGACGTGTTTATTTTCCTACAAGGCTGGGCTCTCTGTTTCTACCTGTACTTATTCATGTTCACATTGACATGTCTAATTTAATTGCTCAACACAAGTAATAATACACAAATGATGACCTCTCAGTTCTAGTTCTTCTTAGAAACCTAAAAGGCTGAATTACTCTTCAACAAAATCCTTGGCCCTTAAACTTTTCTGTGGTCCAGTTTTTATTCTTACCTTACAATGAAAAGCAAAAAAGGCCAGGCACAGTGGCACATACCTGTAATCCCACTCTCTCAGGAAGCTGAGGCAGGAGGATTACGAGTTCAAAGCCAGCCTCAGCAATTTAGTGAAGCCCTAAGAAACTTAGCGAGAGCTTGTTTCTAAATAAAATATAAAAGAAGGGCTGGGGATGTGGCTCAGTGATTAAGCACCCCTGGGTTCAATCCCTGGTAATAAATACATAAATAAATGAGCAAATAGAATTAAAATTTATATTGAGCTACATACCAGACATTGGATTAAATATTGTACTTTTCTGATTTGTTTCATTTAGTCTTCATGATAGCCTAACTATCTATACACATGTTGCAATCTCTCTTTGACAGGTGGGTCAACCAAAACTTGGAAACATAAGGTAGTTTTCTAAGGTCTGTACTGGAGCAAAAACCTAACTCAAGTTTATCCTTCCTCTCCAGCTTACTTATTTATGTTGTGTGAGGAGTATGGCGTTTCTCGTGGATGTTGCCTATTTTACAATCTAAATATCTTACAAGTAGGGGCAAGACAAGTTTCATTTGTCCAGCAACTTCATTGTTGTCTCCATTTGTCTTGGCAGGTCCTGTGGTAATTGCATTTATTCTTAGGTCAGAAATAGACATGATGATCACTTTAAGTAGCAAACATAGTTTCTATTCAAAAAGTGTACTGTCAATTCTTCATTTAATATAAAACCTTGCAGCTACTTCTTTGTTCCTTGATGTCTTGTCCCATCCCACCAGAATCCATATCATTTTCCAAATGGTCTGGTGAATTTTCTGTTCCTAGAGCTTAGGTAAGAGGACCACCCTCCCTACCTATCCTGGGTTCAACTCCAGGAAGAGTTGGGAAGAGAGGCATTAATATGATTCCACAGCTTTCTCAAACTCCTTTTTTCAAAATTCTCTAACTTCATCAACATTTCATGACTTCACACTGGAAGAGAGGACTCAATTTGAGGGGCCCATGAGAGTAGCTCTAATTCAAATATTTTGTAACATCCTGGGGCCTCAAGTAGGTGTGCAATATCTTGGTGCCTGGTTGAGACATCCATTTTTATGTCATGTAAACGTGTACAATACATGATGTGGTTTTGTCATTTCTTTGATCTTTGTACTTGGAGACTCAGAATCTGCCCCAAATTCAATTCCTATTGGTACCTTCAGGTTTTCTTCATCCTGTGTGGATAAACCACAGGGTGGCAACCTAGAAGGGTCCCTCCATGCTTGAAGGACCATGCATAGGGCCTACTTTGAGATCAAGTATTAAATACTAGTAATATTTTGGGCTGAAAGGAAATTATGTGACTCCTAAAGAGATTTCAAAACTAGGTCCCTAAATATAAATAAATGACCAGGTATATAAGAAGGCAAATAATGAAGGGCTATGACAAATTCTTAAAGGTGAGTGTCCCTAACCTCTGTGTAGGGAGCTAAGCACGCATGCCCTGTGGCTTTATGCATGTGTTAGATGACAGATCACATTTGTTGTACTATGACAAACAGAAAGTAGGAGAAAATTAGGGTAGAGAACTTTGAAGAGTCAAAATTCCTCATCTGTCTGAGCACTGTCCCTTAACCTATGAGCAGATAGATCTGCATTTAGATTGCAACACGGGAGTCCCCCAAGTAGGTGGAGATAAAATCAGAAGGTGAAATGACTGCAAGAGGGATTGATATTCATAGAACTTAGAAAAGAACTCACCTGATTTCTAGGACAATATCTGAACAATCTGGGTGAATTGGAGGGAGTTCAGGTTCATTGTATTCTTCAATTGGGAGCACATCTGAGATACTCATTGGGATACCACTAAACTGGGTCTGGCAGAACCTATAGGCCCAAGTAAACAAGAAGTACCCCATATATGTTTATTTAGTGTTCTACATCCTCTCCCTGCTCCTCTTAAGTCCAATTCAACCTTGCCTCAAAAAGGAGCATCTACATGAAAGATGGAGCAGGGAGTAAGTAGATCCATCATGAATGCCCAGAGCCTCTGTTTCTTCAGCATTTAACACCAAACAGTTGGAGTGCAGATTCCTTCTACTTTCTCTGTTCTGACTTCAGGATGACTCTTCTATCTATAAGGACAAGAAGGGGAACCTTCCAGTGAGTAGGCCCAGTCTTTGAGGTATCAACCCAAAGAGAAAGCTTGCTTTTATAATAAAGCTGTACATTTGGGCCCACAAGAGCCCTGAACTGAGACCAGTTCACCTGGATGTGGCTTCATGACATTTCCTACTTTTGTGTGGCCACTTTATTCTTTAGTTTTGGTGGTAGTTCTGGTTTGGCCTAACCTTGTAAATTGAGTGAACGTGGTAAGGAGTGGAATGACGTCAGAGGCTGGAATCCCAAGGCCAAGATAGAGGTCAATGCTGCCATCAGAAGGGTCCAATTATATTCCAATAATGCTGAAATTTCTGATGGTTCTAAATTTAACTCATAGAATCTGCTAAGGTTTGAGTGCTTACCTTAGAATTCATGTGCTAGAAGTTTAATGTCCTCAATGTCATGTATGAATGGTACGTGAAATTGGGATCTTTGGGAGGCAAAACTCTAATGAATGGATCAATTCACTTCTAGATTAATGGATTAATGGGTTATCAAGGAAGCAGCTTTGTTATAAAATCAAGCTTTCTCTGGGTCATTTGCATTCTCTCTTCATGTGATGCCCTCTACCACCTTAGGGCTCCACAGAATCCCCAACAACAAGAAGGCCCTCACTAGATACAGCCCTTTGATCTTGGACCCCCTAGCCTCCAGAACTATAGAAAATGAATTTCTTTACTTTATAAACTACTCAATCTTTGATATTCAGTTGTAGCAACTTAAGATAGACTAAGACAAAGCTTTCCAACAGGAACCGTCTATTTGTTTTCTAAGACCACTTAAAGCTTGTCTAGTTCACAATTACATTTAACATATGAGAAAAACAATCAAGTGGGATAAAAGGAACTCATCCACTGTAACAGAGGAAATTGGGAACAAAGCCCCCACTCCAACACCGGTTGGACCACTGGACCACCTCACCACCCTGACTCTAGCTAAAAATAGTACCCTGAACGGGAAGAGAAGCCTTCTACAATAGGGCTCTGCAAGTACTGAAGGATTCTCAAAGGAATTTCTGGTAGTTCATATATAGCAAGAAAGAAAAACAATCTGAAAACAAAGAGTACCCATCACAACGCCTCCAGGACCCAATTCTGAGGTGGTGCTTGAGGTTTTAAGGAATCAAAGCAAAACAAAAATATTTCACATGCTCAATGTTTGAGAGCTACTTCTCATTAAGCAGGATTGGCTGCATTTCATCTGCAGTATCTAAATCTGTAAGATTTTAAATGATTAACTCTGGGTGGCTCAGTGCCTTCTCCTTGGCAAACTATTGGCTTCGTGCAGGTCGGCTCAAGGGGACACTTCCATAGTTTCACTTACATTTTCCCTTCCTTAATTTGTTTTATTACTCCCAGACTTATTTCTTGATACCCGATACTTGGTCCACTTACGTGTTTCCTGTCATTAGCCAGAGCCCAGGGAACTTTCATCACGTCCTCCAGAGCAGAGGGGAGTTCACGGTCCCTCCTCTCAGTGATTGCTGCAAGTTGAGGATGTCATCTCTTGCCCTTTCCAGAAGCAGAATTCTCTGCAAAGGACAAGATATTTGTAATAGGATGCCTGGCGCAGATAAATAGTCACAGGGGACCAGAAGGAAGGGGTGACTCACGGGTGGGGTGAGGATAACCAGGGTCACGCTGGTTTCACTCCGCACCCCACACCATGATTAATGGATACCCTCTGTGGACCCATGAGGTGAACTTTAAATGGCAGCTTGGAGTAATATATTTTTTGTCTCAGCTTGAAGGCAATTTTCATTTAACAAATAGTCTAAAAATAACCTTTGGCTAAGCTCTTTCTTTTCTGTCTGATAAAAATAAGAAATATCACATTTCACCTCACCTTATTTTCTTATGTACTTAAATTGTTTTTTTTTTTGTTTGTTTGTTTCATTACAATAGGCTTGGCTCAGCCTGCTTTATCCCTGAGGGACTCTTACAGTGACTAGGAAATTGTAATTTAAGAATCATCCAATTCAAACTGTAGTCATTTCACTCGGCTTAAATAAAAATCTTTCCATCATTACATGTTATAATTATGTCACCACATGCTATATAATTCAAATTAGATGATGATTACATGCCATATATTAACATTAATTGTGTAACTAGACATAACCATATGTTTATATGTGGATTTAATTGCCATTCTTAAAAATCCTATCAAAGAAAATGCATGTGACAAATTTTTCAAAAGAGGAAAAGCAGCAAGGAAAAACACGTTTAAATAAACATGTAAAATTAAGCATATGGAAGAAATGTAAATAACAGGAACATATTTTTAAATTGGCATTTGATTATCCTGGTTTGGTGCTTTTGTTTTGAGAAGTCATATTATAATATTATGAAAGTCCAGAATAATTAGGTAGGTGAGCCATAATCCCACCGCCACAACCTGCCTCCTTTCCAGATCTTGCTCTTATTCACACGTCTGTGGTTATATCATCTGACACCAATTATACTTCTGCATATTCATACAACTTTTCAAAATGGACTTTGTTTCTGAATGAATTACTTATTGCTTGTCATATACAATATGAACAGCATTATCTAATACTGAAATAAGACTTGGATTTAGAATATCAAATTAGCTCCCCTTGGTCAGTGTGCTCAATTAGTTTATGCTTCCACAGCCCCATCTATAAAATGGTAATAGTGCCTACCTCATAAAGTTTCTGTGAAAACTAAATGTGCTATTATGTGAATAGGATTTAGAAAAATGGCACAAAGTAGGAGATCAATAAAGGGTAAGCATTGTTTGTGTTGTTGTATCTGTAGCAGATTGAAAGCCTTAATAATCTTGATTCTTTTCCTATCTGGTGGCAACATTAATGTCTATAATTTCTGGAATTGTTAGCAATATTTAGATCAATATTTTGTGCTGATAACATAACTTCTCTCCGTCTTTGGAAATTTCATAGCAAAATATCAGTTGAACACCCAAATACAACAATGTAAACCTCTTTTAATGCCCTTTTCACAGTGCCTGGTTTTTAAATAGCATAGAAAACAACCAAAGAAAGTATAAATGTTCCATGAATCATTTGAACAGTATTCCCAATAAGCAATAAAACCAAGAGTCTTCTTTCAATAAGCCTCTATTTTTCCCTTTCCGTGCCTGCACACTTTCTACCATCTCTTCAAGTCTCTCTTCTCTCCATTCTTATCTTCCAACTGCCCATACAACTCATTCTGCAGAATATTGTGTTATCACACCTCCTTTCCTGTCAATAACATTTTGGTGTTTTTAAGGTTACTATTATCCTGTCTTTATTGAGTAGGAGTACAGGAGCTCATCTATAGAGGCTTCTTAGAGGGAACCATGGTGGTGGGGGGGGCAAAAGTCCTCTTCTCAATGGATCTTAATGTACATTTATTTATTTTTCTCTGTGATTCTTTGTTGAAGCCAGTCACCATTTATTTTGACTGATTTTGAGTCTAGAATATGTAAAATAGCATTTTGCACATAATGGGTGCTTAATTTAAAATATTAATTAAATTATTCAAACTGAAAAAAATAGAAGACCTAAGTAACATGCCCATTCTTAATACATGGAAGCCAGGAGAGTTTCATATGTCGCCACAGAGTGGGTCAAGTTCATTCCTGAGACTCCTGCCCTTTAGAAAAGCGGCTCAAAGACCAAACAGGTCCTGAACATTTTAGTGACTTCTAGGAAAGGCATGAAAAAATTAGGACCTGATAGTTGTGGAGGTATTTACAGCTAAGTCTATTTATAGAGTGTTGATTTGGGATGAACCCAAAGAGTCCAGCTTTATACACATATCCCAGGAAAGCAGGAGCTTTGGAGGCAAAGTGGTACCTGCTCTCAACTTCTTGAATGTCCTTATTCTCTAAGTCTCCTTTATTTATCTAAAATGCAACATACAGCTACCTCATTAGGTTGTTCTGACAGCTGCCAGGTATGATTTATAGTGCTTGCCATATAATAAATAAGCACTTAATAGCTGCTGGCTGCTATTACTTTTATTCACCTCTCACAGTGTTCATCCTGACCCACTGAGTTCCTGCTGTGTGAAATTCTTGCTGAACCAGATGAATCTCTTCATAGTCAGATTCACACTGAGAATCCACAGTGTAGCCTTGATACTATCCTACACATTGCAATGTAAGTATCAAGCTGGGTATAATCTTTCTGATACAACTACTATTTTTTAGCTCAACTTTTCAATTTTCATCTTAGGAAGTGTTTTCAGTATTCAGAGTAACATTGTCAATGGCAAGAGTTTAAAAAATATGCAACCAGGGCAATTCCTTGAGAAGTTTCAATTGTATTCAGTGACTATTCCACTGTTACTTTAAAATAATAGATATTGCAAAAGATAAAAAAAAATACCTAATGGTAATGAACTACAGTCAACAAATGGAGAAGAAACTTTATAAAAAAAATCTTCAGTTTCTTTTCAGGTAAACTCTATATTTGTTCTTTCCACACTATAAGATGATGTTCATAATATTTTCATGATAAGTGAGATAATACTCATTACAATTTACCCCTGTAAGGTTTAGTTAATCCCTTATCAGGAACTGTTTTATTAAGGCCTTAAGCAAGACCGTCTTTGTCCATATTTGACACGTTAGTGGCACATTTGCTTGGATATCTCCCTTTCTTGAATGCCTGTATACAATCCTGATGGTGAATGACTATTTATCTGCCTGTGAATAGAAAGTAATTGCTTTTGGCATTTCACTTGTACTATTGTCAGATCTGATCACATTATAATCTTGATTCCCTCTTTAATGTGCACATCGGAAAATGTGTGGCTGTCCCCTACCTAGCCAATGCATTGTTTTAAGGTGACGACCCATCCAGAAATAAAAGACAAACACATTTGGTGATAGGGTTTTGCCCTTGTTGCCATCCCATAACTATGAGTCTGGACCCTGTGACTTCATGGCCTCTCATATCTAAGAAGTGTATTAAGAAAGGACATTTGCCGGGGGGGCTGGGGTTGTGGCTCAGTGGTAGATTGCTCAACTAGCATGCATGAGGCACTGGGTTTGATCCTCAGCACCACATAAATGTAAAATAAAGATATTATGTCCACTTAAAACTAAAAAATAAATATTTGAAAAAAGAAAAAGGACATTCGGGCTTCAAAAGTGTCTTTCAAAGTTCTAAAAACACATCTACAATCTGATGATTTTCTAAAAGGAGGTCAAATGATTTCTTTGACTGTTGGACAGCCTTTAGTGAATGAAAGATTATTTCTGCATATGCCTAATTCTAGCTGTAAAATTTTGGAAGCCCAAGGAATGTCCCAGAGTCCCCTCAGGAAATGCTCACAATATGAAGTTTTACATAGGAATTAAGACACAAGTGTCAAAGATAAGCCCACCTATGATTGAATCCTGGCTTCATCATTAAGTGTAGGCAAAAACAGTAAGTAGCAAGATGGCTAAGTTCTACCTTATTCAATTTCCCCATATGATAAATAGAAGTAAGCACAGCATATAATCCATAGTGTAGTTAAAAGGATCCCCCAAGTTATTACAATGAATGGGTATGGACAGGTGCTGACCTATCACTATGATTTAGATCTTAAATAGCCCCCAAAGGCTTGGGCACCAGTCTGTGGCCCTTTTGGGATGTGGCAGAATCCTTAAGAGATAGGGTCTAGTGAAAGGAAATTGGGTCATTGGGGTGTGCCCTTGAAAGAGATGTTGGGATTCAGCCCTTTCTTCTCTCTCTCTCTTGCCTTATGACTGCTATGAGGTGAGCTGATTCCTCTGTCCAACAGCTTGTTTTGATGTCTCGCCATGCTCCAGGCTCAAAGTGAGAATTCAAGTGACCATGCACAGAAACCTCTGAAACTGTGAGCCAAAATAAATCTTTCCTAATAAGTTGATTATTTGGGGTGCATTTTTCCCCTTCCCTTCTCCCACCCATACCTGCTTGCTCTAATCTACTGTTCTTTTTCCTATTATAATTATTATTGTTACTTTAATTAATGCATTATGATTGTTATGTATATAGACATGTGTACATGTTACATATATGTTATTTATATATGTGATTCTATTATTCATTGTAGTATATTCATATAAGGACATGGCATAATTTGATAGATTCATTCTTCAATATTTCCCCATACCTTCCCCTCCTCTTCCCTCTCAATTCCTTTCCTTTACTTTTTTGATCTTTCTTCTATTTTTGTGAGATCACCCCTGCCCCGCTTAGTTCTTTTAAAAATTCTCTCTCTTTAGCTTATAAATCAAGAAGAACTCATGCTTCTTGTGTGTTCCTGTTGCACTGTGACCACCCAGGTTTGTGCTGCTTGGACATTAAGGTGGTGATGAATCATATGTGGTTTCACAGTGACACTGTGATTTAGCCATCTCAGTCTCAGTCAGGAGCAAAAGGAGCATTTAAGATAATTATATTAGCATATACATAGAACTTTTGTTCTTCAAACCTCTTGAAAGGGCATTAGCAAATTAATTTTCCCAGAACACTTAGGAAGCAGGTAATCATTTTTACAATTGGAGAGAATGAATCTGAAGATGTATTGATCTACAAATGCTACCCGATGACACAATGCCAAACAGAGCTCTAGTCCACCTCTTGTCTCCTCTTGTTCACCATTACATCCATCACAGGGCTCTCAAGTGTCCTCATATCACCGTGGTGGAATTTAATCTCACCAGTGTTTGTTAGAAATATTTATTATGGGTCCTGTAACTCTTTAGAGCATCAATTAGGTGGAGACATGAAGAGGACAAAGAAGATATGGTTCTGATATTAAACAGCATAGCAATCCAAAGCAACCAGGGATACGTGGAGAAATGACTGGATGAGGAAAAGAATAGGGTAGGTCTGGATGTCTTGTTGTGGTAGACAGAAATGAAGTGCACAAAACCTGATGAGGACATGTCCAGAGGAAAGGAAGTGGTTCAAAGAGAGGCCAATGTTTAGGACAATACAAGCATAAAATACAATAGTGCTGAGATGGAGTATAACATATCAATTAAAAAAGAAGGTAGGTACCCAGAGTGACATGCAAAGAAAATGGAGAGTTGGCACCTCCTCCACAAAGGATCTCAGCTAAACAATGTTGTAGAAGAAATGATCAAATTAAACTGCAAGAATTCACTAGGAAACAGAGTTTTCACATAGGACCAAATATTACACTATAGATTACTTATTATATCTGGAAAATGTCTTGTCTTAGTGCATTTGAATTTTTATAACAAAGTAAAATAGATGGGATAGTGTATGAACAATAGAAATTTATTTGCCTCAGATCTGAAGGCTGGGTAGTCCAAGATCAAGATATTAGGGGAGAAATTAGTATTCAGAAGGACCACTTTCTGGTTCATAGATGTGTCTTTCTCACTCTGTCATCACATGGTGGAAGGAGCTAACAATATTCATTTTTATGAGGGAATAATTGGATTCATGAGGTCTCTACTCTTATGATCTAATCACTTCCAAAAGTTCCATCTCTTAGTGCCATCGCTTTGGGATTAGAATTTTAACAGATTAAGTGGAGGCGGGAAAACAAATATTCAGATCATAGCAAATATCTTTACATGAAGAAATATAGCATACACCATAAGAACCAAGTTTCTAAACAAAATAATGAAAAAAAAAAACTGGCACCATGTTCCCTCTGGTTACAGTGAGGGAGATACAACATCGTGTGCATTGCATATTTTTTACATCTTTGTGAATGTTTAATTTTCATGCTGTAAAATACATTTAACTTGAGTGTATAATCCAACCATTTTGTTTCTTTTGGATAGAATGCTGAAAGAGGAGTTCTAGGGACACATAAGTTTGTGTTCAGTATTTTAAGATATTGTTTTCCTAGTTGGCTCTATCACTTAACATTCCCACCATCAAAGGATGAAAGATGAAGTTTCTCCATGGCTTACAAAACACTGGCTATTTTCTGTCATTTTCATTGTAGTCAGGCTAACAGGAGTGAAGTATCTCTCATTGTAGTTTTGATTTTTGTTTCTCTAATAATTGATGATGGGGACATGCTGTAGTGTATTTAGGGACATTTATATATGTTCTTTGGAGAAAAGTCTGTTCAAATCCTTTGCCTGATTTCTCTTTGTTATTTATCGTTTTATTGTTGAGTTGTGAAAGTTCTTTATGTGTTCCAGATGCAAGTTCTTTATCAGATATATGATTTGAAAGTATTTTCTCCTACTCAATAGCTTATTTTTAAAATTTCATGAATATATTTTTAAAATACCAAAGATGTTAATTTTAATAACTTGATTTATTGATCTTTTTTCTTTATAGCTTCTATTTGTGGTGCCATGCTAAGGAACTCTCAGCCCAGTGGCACAAAAGTTTTATCCTATATTTTTTCTGTAGAAGTTTAGAGCTATAAATTTAGATTATATATTTAGGGTCCTAATCCACTTTGGATTATATTTTTTGTGTGTGGAATCAGGTGAAGCCCAAGTTTTTTCATTCTTGTTTTTTCTTTATGGACATCCAATTATCTCAGCTTCATTTGCTTAAAACAAAAAAACTTATGTCACTCTAATTAAATTGTTTTGATTTCTTTTTGAAAACAAGTTATCTAACTATAAATGTAAGATTGTTTATTCAATCTTGATTGTTCAACTGATCTCTCTGCCTATCATTATGCTAATAGGACATAGAGGTCTGGATTGCTCTACAATTATGCTAAAAATTTGCAGTCAGGTAGCATCCAGTCTTTCAAGTTTGCCTCTCAAAATTTTCACTTTTGGAATTTCGTGAGAATTTTAAGGTGAACTTTTCAATTTCTATAAAAATCCTGTCTAGAATTTTTTTATAGAGATTGCATTAAAAATGTGAATCAATTTGGGGAGAAATGCCACCTTAAAAATATTGTCATTCAATTTATGGAATTTTTGAACTTTGATGTAGACTTTTAACTTCTTTCAGCAATATTTTGGGTTTTCAGGGTACAAGTATTGTATTTCTCTTACAAAACTTATAGTAAAGCATTTTAAAACCTTGCAGTACTATTGTAAATGAAATAATTTTGTTAGCTTAATTTTTGAATTATTCATTACTAATATATAGAAACACAACCTATTTTTCTATATGGAGTTTTCTGTGTTGACATTGGGTTTCATAATTTTGCCAAACTCATTTATTAGTATTAATAGTTTTTAGTAGATTTCTTAGGATTTTCTACATGTAGAATAATACTATCTTTGAATAAAGACAAGTTTAATTCTCCATTTGCAAACTGGATGCCTTCAATATTTTTGCTGGAGTTGTTTTGCCTTTTGTGATTCTGTGTGTTTTTATCTTGCTTGGGATTTTCATTGTGTTTATCTTTTATTTTTATATTGGTAATTTTCATTCAATTTGAACAGTTTTAAGTCATTACTTCTTCAAATATTTTTCTATTCCTTTCTTTCCCCTTTTCCTTCTGAAAATATCATTGAACATAAATTGTTATGCTTGATTTTACATATTTTTAAGGTTTGTTTATTTTCATTTTTTTCTTTGTGTTCTTTAGATTTTATGTTTTCTGTTGAGCCATGTTCTAATTTACTGATTCTTTCTCTTGCAGTATCAACTTTTTATAGAACCTGCCTACCAAGTTCTTCATCATAGATATCAATTTTTTGTCGTCTAAATTTGGTTAAACACATAGAAACTTTTTCCACTATCTTTTTCCTCATATGCTATCATTTGTACACATAGAGTTATGTATATAGATGAATGTTATAAACCCAAAAATATAGCATTATAATTATTGCTTCATTTAATAATATGTTGTATATCTATTATGTGATATAAAAATTACATTTCCATTTGGTTCCTTTTTGTAATTTATTTTTTATCAGGACTACTTAACCCTTAAATCATTACTATCATTCTTTTCTTTCATTTTATGAAATGTAATTTTTAAAATTATTGAATATATTTAAAACATCTATTTTGAAGTTTTGATAAGTCTAATATTTGTAACATTCAAAGAATATTCGTTGACATATTTTTTTAATATTTATTTTTTAGTTTTAGGTAGATACAGTATGTTTATTTTATTTTTATGTGGTGCTGAGGATTGAACCCAGTGCCTCATACATGCTAGGCAAGCACTTTACCACTTGAGCCACAACCCCAACCCCAACATATTTTTTTCTTAAATATGATCATGCTTGTTTTGCATCGCACATCTTTAAAGTTGCATTTGACTTTTAGACATTTTAAATAATATGTATGTAATTTCTGGATTGACTCTTCTCTGGAGCTATTTAGTTGTTTTGTAACAGGATGGACTAAATTTGTTAATGTCTCCTTTTATTTTTAGACAGTCTTCATTTATTTATAATTTTATTATTTTTTGAGGCTGACCTCTTAGTACCTTTAATCTTAAATCAGTGATTGGTCAGAGGCTGTTCTCAAACACCTCTAGTTGATGAAAACCTCACTTTGTTGATGGATGTTGGTAGGAGAGTGCAGGAGTTTACAAGAGGACAAAACTATGACTAATTCAACTAAAGAGGAAAGAAATTATGGAAGAGAGCCTCATATTTGCTTCAATGATAGTAATATTTGGATAGTCAGAAAAGAGAAGAGAAAAGTGAAGAGATATTGACATCAGAAGTAAGTGTAGATGTTTTCAGGATGGAGAGGAGACTTACATAAACAGTATAGAGTAAATGTTGGAAATGAATGGGAAACAAAATTTGGGGGGGAAAATGAAGGAATGATTAAGTCAAAGAATTACATGTTTTAAAATGTGTCAAATGCAGAGACCTGGAAAGGGTAAAGAAGACCAGGAATAGCTATCAGTTTTAATTTATTTGGTAGAAATATTTTTGTTAGATAATAATAGCAGCAATAAGGTAGATATGATGGTATTGATGGAACTTAAATGCTGATAAACAGACCACATTTCCTGTGGTCTGGAAATGGCATCAAAAGAAAGAAGAGGGTGTCCATAGACTTCCTTCTCTCCCTTTGCTTCATTTTATCAGATGAGTAGAGATGTCTTGCATATGGATCCAAGTTTTTTTTTTTTAAGTAAGGGAGAAAAACACAGTTTTAAGGTGAAAGAATGTTTGTACATACTGCAGAGAAATTTCAAAACAACAAAAGAAGGTTAGCAACTGAATACTCAGTCTATCATAAAAATTTGAGCCTTTCAAAAATAATTCAGTTTCTTACCACATACCATATGAATATAATCAATTAATTTAGGCACTGTATGGCTTGTCATTTCCTCATAATACCTCTTTCTTGTAGAAATCAGTATCACTCAGTCATGGACAGACATTACTTTCTTTTTGTGAAAACTTTCCCACGTCAAATTAGAAACTCTTTCCCTAGGCCAAACCAAGACCACAGAATTCTTTGCTCTGCCCAAAGTTACCCTCTTGGTCTTCCACACTTAAGTTTATGGATTGACTGTAATAGAAAGCAGAAATAGTCTTACAGATAACCAAAACAATATTTTAAAGATATTTCATAAAAGAATTTGTCTTGTATATATCTCATGCATAATCAATTTTGCACGTTTTATGCAAATATTCTAGAACATACTCTCTACCTTCAACAAAGTAATTTGCACAATGAAAACAATGGCCTACCCATTGAAATTAATAGCTTATACTTGACATCTATTGTTTTCTTCAGCCATAAAATAAATCCAATTCAGACACTGTTTAGGGTTGTGGCATGTACATAAACAAAATTATGAGAAATGAAGATTCTGAAGTAAGGATGGCAAGAGAGGTTATTAGCAAATGTATGATTTTCTATGTTTTTTTTTCTTTCTTGTGTCTTTGGCTATGTCTTGACATCTATAGCGGAACTGAATATAATTAAGAGATGTGGGCAGAAGTGTTCTGTAGGAATGGTGGAAAAGCTCCATAAACTCATTAGCAGGACCATAGCGGCCAGTCGCAGAAGAGAAGGGGGGGGAGAGAGAGAGAGAGAGGAGTGAGAGAGGAAGAGAGAAAGAGAGGAGAGAGAGAGTGTGTGTGTGAGAGGAAGAGGGAGAGAGAGGGAGAGGAGGAGTGTAAGAGAGGGAACAGGAACAGGGTTTTGATATTTATGGGCTTAACGCAGGATGAGGAGGAGCACAAGGTGAGTGGGCTGTTACTTCTTCATTGGCTGAAAGTTCGTGCCACCTCAGGGATTGGAGTTGCATCATTCAAAGTTCCGGCCATTCACAGGAATTGGAGGTGATCGTTCCCACGCCATTCAGTGCGTCATGGGCCTGACTCTTGGAAGAGAAGGGCTCCAGGCGCCATCTTTACTAACATGTTCCTGATTATAACATGGACATAATGTGTCCATTATTTGAAAGATTACATTTACAAGATGTTCTCAATTTTCATTCTGGTTCATTGAACACATGAGTGTCACTTATAACACAGGAACCAGCCACATGCCCATTGTATGTATCTTCTAGCTCAGGCATTCTTCCCCAAATCCTGCTCTGTTTCATTAGCTCCCCAAATCTATAATCCTTAGCTCCATATTTTGGGTTTAAATATTGATAATTTATGTGACCTCTTTGATTTTTCCTTCTGATTTACTGACATTAGATTTCTATCTGAATCTGCTTGTAAGAATATTTGAAGAATTGTTATGGGTTATGGTTACGGGTAAAAATTGGCCTCAGGTTTGACCCTCTAAAACATTCTACAAACTGACCAATTCCCTTCCTTAACTCTGCCAATCAAGACTGGGACATTGAGAAAACTGTAATGAATCATTAGGATGATTTAAATATAGAAATTTCTCTTCAGTAAACCTGTCTAGAAGAGATAATTTAATACCCCAATGGACCAGCCCATGGCTTTGAGATGACGACCCTGTAAAACAATTTAATTTCTAAATTTCTTTTCATCTATGGTTGACAAAAATCATTTACAATTCAAGTTATTAAGATTTTCCATTGGGACAACCAGTTTCACTTAGACTTATAAATTTAATAGAATCTGTCTGTCACATTTAGTCAATCCTGCCATATTTGACTTCCAGTAGAAACAACAGCCAATTTGCCTGCCTTAGCTTCATGAATCTAAAACTGATTGGTTGGAGAATCTAAGAATTAGTAATATAAAACCACTTAAATTACAAAGATTAAATAAAGTTGATTCTAATTCTTGAGGCACTATTAACTCTTTTCATGAGCTTAATAATTTATTAAAATTATCTTTCCGATTACATTTGCTGAATTATATCCTCAAGCTATGAAAAGTCATTTCAGTTCTAGTACAGCCTGTTTGCTTGAGAAGGACAGTATGCAGTGTAAGTATTTGGAGTAGAAGTGGGGATTTGTTATGGGGGCCATTCTCTCAACTTAGGCCCAGAGCAAGAAGTGTTAATGCCTGTCATTAGGTGATAACACTTGTTTTCATATTCACAGTCTTGGAGAGATCTGGGAAAAGAAAACTGAGTATTCCTTTTATTATAAGAACTAGTTTCCAATTATAATTGTTTAAGAGAATCAAATTACATCAAAAACCAATAGATTTTGGCCAATAACAAGGTAGAAAGGGAAAAGAGTAATAATTAATTCTCATGGAATGCATTGTATGTGTCAGAAAATATTTTAAGTCTGCTCGTGTAAATATGCAGCCTGTGATATAAATATAAATATTATCCTCATTTTGTATCTCAGGAATGGATTCATGGAATGATAAAAATAATAAAAACATTTGTTGAGCATTTACTACATAGCAGATACCATAATCACTATACATGAATTATCTCTAGACCTCAGAGGAAACTTAATAATTAAGTACTCTTATGGTATCTATTTTATAAGTTATTTTTAGGTTAAGTAAACTGTAGGGGTCACAATGTAGATACCATGAACTTCACCATTATTCTGTACTGTTAGAAGTAAGAGAATTGATCTTAATATGCATAATAATCCAAAGGCAAGTCAAATTTACAAGCCATAAAAATACNAAAAAAAAAAAAAAAAAAAAAAAAAATATATATATATATATATATATATATATATATATATATTAAGTTACATATAATGTATGAGTTATAAACTCTAAAACAATATCTTACTTAAAATATATATTTGTAGAATTTTATATGAAAATAATATTTATACAATTTTGCATGTGTGTATATATGTGTGTCTTCATGTGTATATGTGTATATACATACATATACATATAAATCCCTACTTATCTACTTTTGAAATTTATTTTGACATTCTAGTTCCGCTCTCTATTTTTGGAGGATACATGTATATTAAACCTTGAGTGGTAAACGCTTGGGGGCCAGGTGTTAACAAATGACCAGGTGCTAACAAATCTGCTTTCTTCAGGGGCACTACCTTCTTTGAGTTGATGAAGGGTGTGGTTCAGAACCAAAGTTGGTAATGAATGATGCCAGAAGTCAATTTCTGGTAGCTTGAGAGTGAGGCCCTGGGACAACTAAACACAGTAGCAGTGCCTCTGGGATGGTAGAACTGGGTTAGGCATGGCAAGAGCTGGGAAAGGAACAGTGCCTAGTTCCTCGGTGTCCCCACCAAACAAAAGAGTTTCTAATCCAACCAAGAGTCTCCTTTCCTGTCTTTAGTCTGGCTGCAAGACAATTAGGTCCTAGTTAATTATTTTGCCTATCCTTCCCTCCGGGCCATGTGGATTCAATTTTCCTCATATGAGTTTTCTGAAAGCAAAATCAGAAATCCCAAAGGACAGTTCCTTAAACAAAAGGAGATTTATGACTTTTTACTGGAAAGACATTTATTAGAGTAGGATTTTGTTTCAGCTGAAAAGATGGCAGTTCGGGCTGGGATCTGGAAGACCATGTAGCCTCCGCAAGCAACTCTCTTCTTTCATGGCTTTTCAATTGCCATCTGACCTCCAGAATCGAGTAAGGAAAGGAAAACCAAAGCCTGGAGTTCTGCTGGGGAAGTGAGAGCTCTGCCTATTGGCCCTGAAGCTGGCAACACCTGCCAGTTGCTTCACAGTCCTATATTGCTGAGAGGTTGGCCCTGTCTCTTTTGTTAAGCTCCAACACGTGGTCTATTTTTTGTTGTTGTTCTACTTAGTTGTATATGACAGCAGAATGCATTTCAATCCATCGTACACAAATGGGGTGCAATATTTCAGTTCTCTGGTTGTACATGGTGTGAAGACTCATCCATCATTCATGCAATCATACACACACCTAGGGTAATGATGTCCATCTCATTCCACCGTCCTTTCTATGCCCATGACCCCTTTCCACCCTCTCCTCTGCCCAATCCAAAGTTCCTTCATTCTTCCCATGGTCCCCCACCTCATAGATCAGCGTCCACTAAACAGAGAAAACATTCAGGCTTTAGGTTTGGGGGATTGGCTTACTTTGCTTAGCATGATATTCTCTAACTCCATTCGTTCTCGGGGAACAGAGCGACCCTGGTCAGCCACACAGTAGGAGCAGAATAACATGTGGGCTTTTGTTCCTCCAATCTCTGAGAAAGGAGTGGTGGGTTGTGAGGTCACCTCTTGGCTGAATTGAAGATAATGTGTGGAATTGGATGCTTCTTCTATGGACTGACTTGTATTCTCCCCAAACTCATGTATTAAAATTCTCACCCCCAATGTGACTGCCTTTGAAGATGGGGCTTTTAGAAGATAACTGAGGTTAAGTGAGGCCATAAGAGTAGGATCCTAATCCAATAGGATTTGTGGCCTTGTATAAAGAGGAAGAGAGATTTTTCCCTCTCCCTAATGTACAAACACTGAGAAAGATCACGTGAGGATGGCGCAAGTCAGGAAGAGAGACCTCACAAGAACCACTTTGAGCTTGAACTTTTCAGCTTCCCAAACTCCGAGAAAATAAATTTCTGTTGCTTAAGCCACCCAATCTATCATATTTTTATTATAACAGCCCAAGAAGATTCGTGTGGATTTTGGTATCAGGAGTTGGAATGTGGTTGTTTACTTTGCTTAGAAGAAAAAATAACCAGATGTGTGATTTTATACTGCTTCATGGAATTTGGTCCATAGTTTGGCTAGATGGTTGGGACTTGGAAGAAACATGATTAGTAAAGAAGTGACAAAATTTTGGAGAAGTATGTGGATAGATCCCTCCAAAAGGGCAACAACACCAAAGGATAACCTCTGCAGGCAAAAAAATTTTCATCATCAAATGGATAGGATGACCTGTTCTCTGGATAGCAGTCAGCTTATTTCTCTAACCACCCCTGTTAGAGGGTCATGGTTGCAGAATGAAGGTGGAATTCCCCTCACCAAAGCTGAATTGGCTACAGTAACTGCAGGGTGCTCAGGTGGCCACCAGCACAAACACTGAGTCTCTATTCTGGGACCATTTTCTGGGGTAATCAGCCAGCTACTTACCTACTGGTATATTAATCATTATGACTTCCTCCATCATGAATGGAATAGTGTTTTGTTCTTGTGGGAACAGACATTCTGGATATGAATTTAGCTTCCCTGCTTGCAGTGCTTCTGCCAAAAACATCATCTGGGAATTATAGAATGCCTTATCTATTACTATGTGTTATGGTTTGGATGTGAGGTATTCCCCCAAAAGCTCACATGTGAGACAATACAAGAATGTTCCGAGAAGAAATGACTGGGCCACGAAAGCCTTAATCTAATCAGTGAATTATTTACCTGATGGGTTTAATTTAGTGGTGACTGAAGGCAGGTGGAGTGTGGCTGGAGGAGGTGGAGCATTGAGGAAGTGGCTTTGGGATATACATTTGTATATGGCAAGTGGAAACCCCTCTCTCTGCTTCCTGATCATCATGTGAATCACTTCGCTCTGCCACAAGCCAGTGAGTGCCATGTTGTTCTGCATCACTTTGATCCCTGAGAAATTGAGCTTGCTGACTATGGATTGAGACCTTTGAAACTTTGAGCCTCCAAATAAACTTTTTTTCCTCTGCAGTTGTTCTGATCTGGTCTTTAAGTCACAGGAGCAAAAAAGAAGCTAAAACATCATGTTTTTCCCCATAGCATTGCTTATGACCAAAGAACTCACTTCACAGCAAATAAAATGTGGTAATGGACCATACTCAAGGAATTCACAGGTTTTACCATGTTCCTCACCATCCTGAAGCAGTTGACTTGCAAAAGGAGTGAAATGACTTTCTGTAGACACAATTTCAGCACCAGGCGATGCCTTGCAGGGTTGGTGCAAGCTTCTCCAGAAAGCTATATACTCTTTATATAAGTGTCCAATATAGGACACTGTATCCTTTATAGTCAAAATTTATGGTACCAGGAGTCAAGGGATAGAAATGAAAATAGTAGCATTCACTATTATCCCTACTGACCCACTAACAAAATTTCTGCTTCCTGTTCCTGTGACTTTATGCTCTGTTAGCTTATAGATCTGAGTTTCAAAGGGAGAAATTCTTCTACCAAGAGAGAACAATAAATCCATTGCACTACAGGTTAACACTGCCACCTAGTCACTTTGGGTTGCTCCTTTATCTGAATCAACAGGAAGGAAGGATGTTACTATGTTGGTTAGTATGATCAATCCTGAATTCCAATAGGAAATTGAATTACTGCTTCTCAATAGAGGTAAGGAAGAGTAAATATGGAATATAAGATATCCCTTAAGCTGTCTTTCAATATTACCACACCCCATGATTAAGGCCAATTGAAAACTACAACCACCAAAGCCAGGCAGGGTACTACTAGCTTAGACTTTTCAGAAATGACAGTTTACCTACCAGGTAAAGAAATATGACCAGAGGAGGTGCTTGCTAAAGGCAAAGGAAATCAAAAATTATATATAGTGAAAGAAGGTAGCTATAAATACCAACTACAATCATTGACCAGTTACAGAAAGAATAACTGTAATTATGGCTATTTCTTCCTTATCTTGTTATGTATAGGCTTGTATATAGCAAACATTTTACTTCCCATTTTATTCTCTTATTATATTTAATGTGTTTATTCAGAGACTAAGTATGAGTTAAGGAGATGCACATGGGTACCAAAGTGCCAAAGAATAGAAAACAATGGTCAATTTTATGGGTCAATGTGATTGGGTCTCAAGGTACCTAGTGGCACCAAACAATGTTTAGCAAAATATTATTCAGAGTAAACCTGTGAACTTACTAGGATATTTGAAGAGGAGATTAACATTTGATTGGGTATCCTGAGTAAAGCAGATTGCTTTCCCTAATGTATGTGGCCCTCACCCAGTCAGTTGAAAGCCTCAATAGGGCAAAAGAGTTGGCCTGTCCAGAGTAAGTGGAAATGCCTGCTGTCTGAGCAGGAACATGTTTTTTTCCCCTCTGCCTTTAGACTTAAACTAACACATCAGCATTTATTAGGTCTGGAGTCGACTGGCTGTTGGACTGGAAATGATGCCATTGGCTCTCCTAGTTCTCAGGTCTTCAGACTCCAACTGCAACAACACCACTTGCTCTCCTGGGTCTGAAGCTTGCTGAGTATAGATTAGGGAACATCTCAGCTTCCATATTTATGTGAAGCAATTTCTAAAATCATTAGTTGACATAACTCTTCTTTTTCACATAGAGAACACTGACTCATAGAACCCTGTTGTCACCATAGTGTATATCATCCAGTGAGATTATCAAGGAAATCTGGGGAACAGGAGTCTATTCAATTAATTGATCACTGTCTGAACAATGTATCTTTCTATTATTTCTTTGATTTGTGTGTCAGGGTCATTTCAAGATTACAAAGGTCTGTTACAAAGGCCAAGAGGACTTGATACCTGTTCACTTAGAATGGTAGATTCCAGGGTTGGGTATGGTGGTATTTTTGGTGGGGGAGATGTTAAGAGTTTAGGAAAAACCACACTCTGCCTTGAATTGCTTAAATGGATACCTCTTAGGAGACTGAGCCAGGGATGTAATAATGGAAAATATAGATAAATAATGGGAAACTCTAGGATAAGTGTAGGAGATGTCAATACCTGAATGGAGTATACACTGGAGTCCTGATGGGAATTCAGAGTATGTCAAGAATCAAGAAAAGCAAGTGTTGGTGTAATCCCAGTAGCTCTGGAGGCTGAGGCAGGAGGATTCTGAGTTCAAAGCCATCCTCAGCAACTTAGCAAGGTCCTAAAGCAACTCAGTGACACCCTGAATCTAAATAAAATATAAAAAGGACTGGGGTTTTAGCTCACTTGTTAAGCACACTGGGTTTAATCCCTGGTACAAAAAATTAATTTCCTTGTGCATGATTGATTGAAATTTTGTTTTTATTATTGATAGTTTTAAAAAGTTTCAGCTCTGTAATATTTTTAATTTTTTCATTTTATTTTAATAGACTATTATTTTTAGAGTAGTTTTAGGATTAAAAAAAAACCTGAGATGTGGATACAGAGATTTTCCTTATACATGTCCCCACACATGGTGGCCCCCACTACACCAACACCAAAGTAGTATATTACAATTGAAGAATCTATATTGATATATCATTCATCCAAAATCTATAGTCTAGTTTAGGATTCAGTCTTGGTGTTGTATGTTCTATGGGTTTGAACAAATGTATACTGACACACATTCATTATTATAGTGTCACATAGAATAGTTTTCTGCCCTAAAATCTCCTCTATATTCCACCTATTCATCTCTACCTGCCTTCTATGTCTGGAAACATGTTTTTACCCTTGCCATAGTTTTTTCTTTTCCAGAAAGTCATACAGTCAGAATCATAGAATGCATAGTCTTCTTAGATTGTCTTCTTTCACTTAGTCCTATGCACTTAAATTTCCTACACATCCTCTCATGGCTTCTTGTGGCACATTTCTTTTTAATTGTAATACTCCATTGTCTGAGTGTACCAAGGTATATTGATCCACTTACCTGCTGAAGAATGTCTTGGTTACTTCCAAGTTTTAGCAATTATGAATAAAGCTGCCAAAAACCTACAGGGGTATGCACAAACCTAAGTTTTCAATTCCTTTGGGTGAATACCAAGGAGCTATTATTGAATTTTGAGATAAGATTTTTGTTTTTTCAAATTTTAGAAAACTAAGTCAGTACCTTTTCACAGATATAACAATTTCACATAAAATTGATGGTTCAGTTGCATGTAGGAATCAGAATTCTTTTCAGTGAAAAGTTAAAATTTGACATTCTTATCTTAATGGAGTCAATAGTCCAGCCTGCATAGAAGTATACTTAATTATTGACATTGTATGCATTGTTTGAGGATTCCCCCCACCTCAAATTTTACATCTTTGCAAAGATCAATGTCATCCCCTTCTTTTCTTACAACCTAGGGATATTGAGAAAGTGTTAAGACTGTGTGAGTGTGTGTGTGTGTGTGTTTGTGTGTGTGTTCCCTTTTTCAGTTCTCCATCTCCTCCTTCTCCTTTTCTTTCTTCTCCTGTTAATTGTCATGTAGAACACAAGAGCATTGGAGAGTATGTGACTGCCTTAGGAGAACAGTAGGATTGTGTGCATGAGAGAGAAAGTAATAGTGAGAGAGAGAGACAAAAGAGACAAAAAGAAGTTGAAATATTCTTGGCAGTGTGCCACACATATTTGCTATGAATACACTATTAGTTGGCTGCTGTTTTTCTGAGGTCCTTGACCCTCCTGCCTCACCCTACTGAGACATCTGCTTGTCACATACATTTTACACTTCTGTATGAGATGATAATCATTGCCTATTTCTACTATTAGGTGCTGGTCAGAGAGATATTTTTGTTTGCCATGAGATGTGTCAACTCTACATTTGTATAAGTAGTTTATTTGACATTTATATTTTGGTTCATCTCCCATTTCAGATGTGGAAGGTATTTTAATAATGGAAGTGAAACTTAATCAACATGTTTTCTACAAAGAGAAGCTCATTTTTGAGCATGGTATTCTGCTATGAATTTATTTTGGCATTCATGCCAGGCACCTTGTAGAAGGGGAAATATTTGTTTACTTTACCATAGATTCATTGTTCCTTATGTATTTGTTTCAATTTGTTTTTTAAATATGATGTTCTGCTGATTCATTGCAAGGCAAACCATCCAATACAAGGTGATTCTGGGCGACTTTTTTGCTTTAGGATCAAAAGTTGGCAAATAGTAAACAATCCATTAATTACTTATTAATTCCTATGAGTTGGGTCATGGATCACCTTTCAAGGACAAGTCACCAAGATAGGACAGGCATGAGAGATAGAGCACCAAGTAACACTTGGAAATCCCTGCCTCTGAGGGACACATAGAAGTAAAAAATGCATAAAGAAAAAATCATATTGAGAATATAATTAAGACTTTAAGATAGGTTATTCTAGAGGAAGAAAAACTAATTCATAAGGAAAGATCAGGGAATACCTCTCAAAGAAACAGACAAAGGAACAAAATGCCAAAGGATCCATGGGAATTGTTAAGGGAAAATCCTTGCAGAGACTGAAAGATTGTTGATGTCATGACAACATGAACGGGCTCTTACAAAAGCTCCTGGGTCAGCTCCAGTCACATAGTAGGAACTGAGTGAATGCTGGTTTTCATTTTTAGTTTTAGTTACCTAAACATGATCGTTATTGAATTGTTTTAATTTTCTAAACCATCTGGTATTTTGTGGAAGTAAATGTTCCAGGTGGGTCCACTGGGTAAGTTTGGGTGGACTTTTGATGGAACTGTAGTAGTGATCCCCAAGAGGAAGCAGAAGTAGAAAAGTGATCTCAACCAGTCATTAAGCAATGGAGACCCTGATGCTGTCCCTGCAGAAATGCTTCGTGAGGCAGATACTGAGAATGTGTAACAGGACAGCAGAGGAAGGGCAACCCCAAGGTGGCTAATGATTACCAAGAAAATGTGGCAAAGAAGAACTAGAAAACAATAAGGGTTTGGATAAACGAAACTAAAAAAGATAAAGCACATATTTAATCTAGTAAATACTGGTGCCCTTGCTGTATCAGAAGGTTGAAAATAGATCTGTTTTCTTATTTTAAGAACTTTTTTCTCATTTGGTAACATATTTATGTGACTCAAATATCAAAAATTAAAGAATATACGGTGATGAATGTTTTTATATACCTCTCAGTACTCAAAGTAGTATTCTAGTCTGTGATACCTTTGAGAGTTTTGTTGTACAATTATAAGTAATTGCATATATATCTATGTATATTAATATATACGTATGTATACACACACATTCTTATTTTTGTATTCACGCATTCATTCATTGAACAAATGTTTTTTGAGTGTATATTCTTCACTGAGCAATACTGTAGCCAGCAGAGTCAAGGTAGTGAACAAAACAGAAGTTCCTGCCTTCTTTGATATTTCATCCCGGCAGGTGGAAAGGTGATGAAAAGTACATCCTTCAGTTGTGCCCCAACTACTACACTTTTTACCAGCTACTAGTAGTTCATCAATTAATTAAGTCCTCATGATCCAATCACTTCCCCAGAGCCCCACCTCTGAATGTTGCTGCTTTGGGGATCAAATTTTTAACACATAAGCCTTTTCAGAACATTCCAGGTCCAGATTGTAATAGGGGTTCCATGTGAAGTATTCCATTTCTAGTTATTTTCATTTTGCCTCATCTTTTAATCATTTCTATTTTGAATATTTTACAATATTTATGCTAGATTAGCACAACTGTACCTGTCTATAATTTTTAAATAAGAAATTTAATGATTTGGATCACTTGCTTACAATTTTCTATTAGGATGATTAATTTAAGACACTAAGAGACTTCTCATTTACACAAAGTTCAAAGACTTTTGGAGACAAATCAGAGGTTAAATTTCAGTTCTAACATTTGCTTGCAATATCCTCAGACAAGTCACGTTGAACTTGGTCAACATTAGTTTATTTCTTAGAAAAAGAATACCTTATTCACACACTTTGGATAAGGTTCAAATTTAATAATAAACATCAAGCATATCTCTAGATAGTTACAAAGATTGATTTCAGGTCCTTCCCTACATTACAAATGAAATAAAATGTGGAATTAAGCCATTTTTCCATTGCTACAAATGCCTATCAACTGTAGTAAATTC
This sequence comes from Marmota marmota marmota, assembly GCF_001458135.2. NCBI lineage: Eukaryota > Metazoa > Chordata > Mammalia > Rodentia > Sciuridae > Marmota > Marmota marmota. Next base: position 11,760,827 of record NW_026000196.1, read on the forward strand.
TCAAAATGAAATAATCAAAATAAAGTAACTTTTAAAAATTCATATTTGTGTGTTGTTGGGTTCAGCATGGTAAGTGATCTGGTACATCTATCCACATAAAGTACATATCAATAAACAAGTGTAAATGTGTATGTTCATATGCATTCATTTACCTCAAAATGTTCTGAACTTTCCACTTAAAATATTCTGAACTTTTGTGCTTTTTGCATCATTAAAAATTTCTAAAGCCTTGCTTCTAATGGATGTTTCAATTTATTAAAAAGATGTATGATAATAAGCTTGTTGATCCCATAAGACTGTTCATTATTAGCTTCTAGTTTAATTTAAACTGTCCTAAACAAATCCTTAGACACATCCATAATTACTTCCTTAGGACAAATTCCATTAAGTAAAAATTGCTTGTTACAAACCATGTAAATCTTTAAGGTTTCTTGTATATATTCTTAAATTGCCCTCCAGAAATATATTTAAAAACTCCCAGTTTACCCTCCTAATAAAGGATATCAATGCCATCCCTACTAATTGATTACTACTTGCTTTTTCACATCCTTTCAAGGTTTATGTGTATTGCATGCATATTTTAAAGCCTCAATACATTTTTCTTTACTATTGAACAAATAGAAAATCTCAATGTATTTAAAATGTGGGAGTTTTATTTAAACTCTGTATTTTCTCCTTAATGAATGGTTGTAAATGGTACTTTGTATACAAGAAATTTTAACCTTCCAGAAAGAATATCACTAGGAATAATACACTAATAGGCTACTAGTGATCAATTGTTTTAAGGATAGTTTTACATCCTGGATTTAACAAAAGGAAGACAAAATTAAAATAAATAATGGTATAGAACTCCTTTTAGTAATACAGTTACTCAGAATACAACTATCATCTCTAACAATAAAAAACAGAATTTTTTAGCATAAATTTTCCCTAAAATGGAAAGTGGAGAGGCAATCCCATCTGCTGTCTGTTCAGGCTTCCCTTTTCCCTCAAATTATTTCCTTAGACCTCTACTGATCCCCTAAAACTGGTTCAATTCCCTGAGTTCATCTACCTCAACTTTTTTTGTTCTTTTTTTATGTACATTCATCATATTCCACTGATAGGCATATGATTATACTAAATTTCTTCTCTAAGACTCAAGAAATAAATTTAATTTATTAAATTCTATATTTGCAAGTCAGTTACTATATTGGGGAAGGATTACTTCTTCATCCATCAATTTTTTGGAAGGAGACTAGATTTCTGGGAAGATCCAGGATTTTCCAGACAGAATATTGTGTTCTCATCGTGACCCTGTTTATCTTCCACTTGTTGGTTGAAAAGGCCAAGAGTGTCTGTTAATTTACAATGTTGAATTTCCTTTTGCTCCCTCCTGGGTCTCATTCCTCCCAAACAATTCCTTCAGCTGCACATCATTGACCAAGAGAGACACCATGGATACTGGAAAGATCTACGCAAGCCTGGCTGCCTGCCTCATGAAGGAGGCCACCCTGGACCATCCTGCTCAGCTCCACCAGATGTCTCCCACTAATACATTTATCAACTGTGGCCTGGAGAACTTCTATAAGAAAATTATCTAGAGCCTATTTAGTCAGAAGTAACAAATACTTGACCCTTTGGTTTTTCTGTTTTAGAGAAACACAAATCCAAACATTCTTAAATTCACAATATCTCCCATACTCTCTATGGATATATTTCTTTTCTGAATCTTAGGCATATTCCTTATAAATTGCACGATCCAACTTGAAGTTTTCACAGGGCTTATGTTTTCCATTCTTGTTGGAGCTGAAGTGAAAATGGCAATCTGTGAGGGGGTCAGAATCAAGAGCCTTGTACAAACATTATAATATGCTTTCTCTTCTGTTCCTTCCTTCCTCCAGTCAAAGCCAGAAGAGTAAACTGTCCTTAAATCTATTAAAGGAAAATTCTTTAGCGATGGTATAATTGTGACTCTTAGGCATGAAATGAACAGATGTCAAAGACTTCATGAGCTCATTAATTAATAAGGGAACAGGTAAAACATTACAATCAGTTTGAAAGAGATTTCAAACAGCAGAGCCAAATGTAGGGAATTAGGAATCCTGAATTCACAAGTTGATGCAAAAATGGTCCTACCCAAAGGGCAGTAGTTGGTTACATTCCACTGAAATCAAATGGTAAGCATTTCTATGAATAAGGCCTATTTGCAATGTCATTAATTTTCTATAATTTACAGGTATAGTGTAGTTTAAAGAAAACAAAAGGCAGAGATAACCTGGATGAATGAATTAGATAGTAAATTCACTCATTTTTTATTTTAGGCTCATTTCAGTTTTAATTTTTTTTCTTACTAATCTCTCCATTCCTAATATCTATCCCATGGGAATATATATA
>NW_026000196.1:11763225-11779388 GCF_001458135.2 Marmota marmota marmota
TCTTCTTCTTCTTCTTCTTCTTCTTCTTCTTCTTCTTCTTCTTCTTCTTCTTCTTCTTCTTCTTCTTCTTCTTCTTCTTCTTCTTCTTCTTCTTCTATCACATAAAATATTCTCTTAGATAACATCTTCCTGAGAAGTACAATGGTTAAAGTTAAGAAAGACAGAGAAGCTCTGGGTAAGTGGAGAGGCAATCCCATCTGCTGTCTGTTCAGGCTTCCCTTTTCCCTCAAATTATTTCCTTAGACCTCTACTGATCCCCTAAAACTGGTTCAATTCCCTGAGTTCATCTAGTTTCATCAAAGGCACATTTCAGCATTGGAGCCATATTTCTTATTTCAAATCCAGTGCTTGTCCATGTTGCCTATCCTAAAAAGAGGTGAGCTTGAAGTAGTATTTAAATTTCAAATCTATGGCCATGTCATTGGCTCTGATTTAGGGGAGATCTACCCTACTGTGGTTCTCTGAGTTCATCTCCCTGAGGTTAAGAAAATATCTTCCAGTTTTATCTGTGGAGAATCACCATGAAGTCACTTTATGCCTTTCCATATCACAAAATAGTCTGAATTTCTTCTCATTTTTTACTAAAGCAATATTGAGAGTTTGTATGTTAGTTTATCCAAAACGTATCATCATCTCTTGAAAACACATCTATTTTCATCCCCCTAGAACCTATAAAGAATTCTATGAAAGGAAGGAAGCATGAAATCATAATCCAAAAATTAAAGAGAATCTTTAATCCAGAATAAAGATATGATTGTCAACACAAAATATCTCCCTTTGTCTCCTATATGAAATCTGCTACTGAGGGCATAACGTTTACTCTTAGTCACACTGCATAGAAAGTCTTCTAGAGCCTTCCAAATATCTCCAGACACAGGGCAGTTGCCAGAATATCACTTGCCCAGGAGAACTAGAACCTTTTACCAAGAGACTCAACGATCACCACACCAGGATACAACACAGCACAGTAGAACTTTGAATTTTCAGGATAGACAAATACATGCTTTTCTAAGGGCATTATACCTTATATTGTATAATTATCTTATGCATTTATTTATGCATATATAATTTCCTATCTTTCTCAGTGTCTCCATTGTATCACAGACTCCTCACCTATGGCTCTGTGCCATAGGTGACTAGCTTCCCAGTTAGTCCTGAAGAGAATTATATTATATTAAAATTGCTCAATGGTGCTGCCTGAACAAGGGACCATTGCTCAGGATAGGAGCTTTCTGCTGCTCTGACCCACCCATCCACTGAGACCCATTTGATTATCAGAACTAAAGTCATTCAGCCTGTCTTTGTACAACTCTTCATACAAGGACATCTGGATTGTTCTTTAAGGAGAGAGGCCATGCAGATCCTCAGATGCCTAACTTTCTCCATTTCATAACTGGTTAGTATTCTATGAGGCCTTCTTTAGTTATAACCGTCTTCAGCTTCTCTTTGGTCTGGTAAATTATACAGTCTTTTACACAAAATAGCAAATGCAGTGCACTTGCTTGTTGGGAGAGGTGGGGTAAATGTTTGAGTAATAACTCAACATGTTCTTCTTTCCTTCTATTTGTTTCTTTACCCTGCTCTCCTCTATAGTGTACAAGTCACATAGCAAAATCCATCAACTGGTGGGAAAGCCACGGAGACGAGACAAATGTGAGCTCCTTCACTGTAGATGACTCCTTTTAAGTTGTTCTACCTTTTCCATTAAATTTTCCAAAATCCTTTGGAAGAACATGTGAAGAGTTAAAAATCATCATTTTTTTTTTCATTTCCCTATGTTTGCTCAATGCTATTGAGTCCCCTTCAGGAGACTACTTTTTGAAACACATTAGGCACAAAAATTGGCCTCTATGTGAAAACATGTTTTCTCTTAATTTGTCCCTTTGGGGCAGAGGTTTGTGTCCCAATAGCCTGTGGCCTAAGGCCCATCTTGACATCCGAAATGAGAAGACCACAGAGGAGAAGGAGGCATCTAAAAGTCTTAACCTCTGAGAGAATTTGGGAACAGTGTGAATTAATTTGAGAGTTTGCTGGAGACCTATTCTCTACCCCTCCTCTCAAGCATTTGCCTTTCTCTCTATAGAAATTTATCTCTCTCTTTCTCTCTCTCTCTCTCTCTCTCATGTCCTGCACGGGAAGACATTATATGTACAAAATATTCTTGGATCTAATCTTGATTCAATCACTTATCTTTTATGCAAAAAATTTGATAAACACCGAAATTCTCTGGATCTCAGTTTTTAAAATGTTAAATTGGGACAGTGTCCCTGGCCTTGTTCATCTAAGCAGGGAGATTACTTGCTAACAATTAGAATCATAATATCCAGCATTTGCTTAGTACTTTGTTAAGGATAGGTAACTGTTTCATTGACTGTGCTCCACAATACTATGAGATAATTATGATGATTGGTCCCTTTTTAGAAAAGCAAGCTGCAACTCAATGTGGTTAAGTGATTCATACCTTTGCAGCATTGGTAAGTTGGTAAAAGCCATACATTATAACTCTGAATCTGAAACTCTTAACTGTTACAGACTTCAGCTCAATAAACAGAGGGCAGCCCGGCAAATGTGGGAGATTGCTGCACTCCCTAGTGTACCCCCATCTCAGAAGAAGGGAACTTGGCTAGCTGGATGGTGGAATCAGGAGTTGGATGAAGTTGGGGATGTCATAGGCATCTAACTTCAGTGGATCCATTTGAATTCTCTTCTGTCTGATACTAATTGTGAAACCATGATTTTTGCCATTCTGGTCTGGTTGTTTGAACTGAGAATAGGCGCTGTGGAGGTGTTACGCCAACATGTTGTAGTAAACTGGTCTGGAAAGGGAGGGATAATAAGGTGGAGAAACACAGATGAGACTACGTAAAGGAGAAGATAAAGAAGGTTGCAGATGGCTTCTGACATCTATGCACACCCTTTGAAAGGTTGTAGTCACTTTATGCCTCTCAATATCTCAAACTATTGTGAATTTCTCCTCATTTCTTACCGGAGCAACATTGAGAGTTTGTGTTAATTTATCCAGTACTTAACATCATCTCCTTAAAACACATCTATTTTCATCCCCAAACTCAAGGGACTTTGCTATTCAGATATTCTCCTTAGGAAAGCATTGGTCATTTCAGTTATTACAGAAATGAGTAAAACACCTTAATTTTATTACAAAGTAGATTCAACTTTGGATTCAGACAGACCTGGATGTGACTCAGAAGCTCCACCTCTGACCATCTGGATAACATTGAACAAACTGTGTGTTCTGAGCTTCAGCTTCTTAATGCGCTCAAAGAAAAAAACACTACTCCTGGTAAGGTTATAGGGAAAATAAAAGGGAAAATGTATGGTATGAATGTACAGCATTTGATGCACAGAAGGCCCTTGATAGATAGTGGCTATTGGTATTGAAGCCCCTCCCCCCCCTTTTTTTTACTTTAAAATGATCTTTCTGGATTTTGCTTTTGCAAAATTCACTCCCTTTCCCCATTCACACTTATCCAATTTCTTCTATTCAAAATCAGATCAGAATTCAGTCACTTTAATATAAAAAGCTCTGATTACTCTTTGTTCTTCTTTAAATGCTATCACCCTTCTTGGATAAAGGCCAACCTGACTTCTCTGCACTGTAAGAGCTGATTTTTGCTCATAAAAGGCAACAGCTGCCAGGAGCTAATCAGATGCTGTCTTTATTGCAAAGAACAGTAAACCTCTGCAAGGAATGTGTTAATTAGTGTCTTGATTCTTGTCATCTTCTGCCTCAGTAATGAGGCAATGCCAGGTCGACAATGTTAGCAAACAGACATCAGTGCAGGACATCCTGATGCAGGATGACAAGGAGCTGTGGCCTTGGCTTTCTGTATTCCTGCTCACTCCCATAGATGGACTAAAGACCCCCAAGCGTTTCAAGTGCTATGTGAATACAAGTATGGATGTTGCTTCACTGATCTTGTTTATCATCCATCTGCTTAAAAGATGGAAAATGATTTACTGCTTTCAAGAGGTTTACTTAAAAACCACTTCCCAGAGCTGGACATATCTGCTCTTTGGTCCAATACCCTGGTCAGATCTCTAAATATTGGCCTGTGTGCCCGCTCCTCCAAATGTACAGGTCTCTCCCTTGCTGAGTCCAGATGCTATAAACATGTTCCACAAATGCATACATAGGGAAATTATCAACTGATGAGGGCCAGAAGGCAAGAAGATGGTGCTGTGGGCACCTTTACCACTACTAACTAGCTGTGTGATAGGGAACAGTTTACCAAAACTTTCTGAGCTTCCATGTCTCATCCCTAAAATTGTGGAGATGAAAAATAGTGTCTACTTGCAGATTAGTGGGATTTCAGGTTATGTGTAGCAATCAATATTGACTAAGCATAGTGAATATTGATAAAGGTAGAGTTATCATGATGCAGATTTTGGCAGTGATGCTGGTGAAGTCATGGGGCTTGGACTCCTGTTATACATGGGGTTGGAGAGACATTTAGCAGATCTTTGGTCCTTTTAACCCATGGATGTGATAGCTATTCCATGGCCACTCTCTCTTCTTGCTCACAGCTGCCCTATACTCTGCACATCTGCATCTTAAGTCTTCTAACATGAAGCCTGCCAATTAAAGTTGCATCTATGACTTGGTCATATAAGTAGATCTTGATGCTTGAATCAGATATCTGTTTCCTTCTGAACTGTCAAACATCATTAGTCCTTGGATCCTGACCTGAAGCATCCTACCTGACCCCATGGTCTTCCAGAGCCATTCATGCAGCCTTCTGTCAGAGCTCGGGAGGGAGATGATGGCTAGAAAAGCCCATATTGAATTCCTGGTGGCTCTCCAGAGACCACTGCCGCCCTTGCAAGAGCTCAACAAGGAACCTTGACTAGCCTATACTTGTTTTATGAAGATACTTCCAGATTCATCTGATTCACCTTGTGTCTAAGCTGGTACAGGAATGAGAACACTTCAATTATCCTCAGAGGCACATGAGATTGGAATGGTGGCATTGTCCTTTCTCTGGAAGCATTTGAGTTACTACTTTAAGGTAATAATCTTAGCTTTTCTAATTTCAAACTACAAACATACTGCTTTTAATCATTTTTGGAATTTACCCAAAACAATATTCACATGATCATTTTCAGAAGGCCAGTAAGGAACTCCAAAATACAGCAGCTACACCCATGGGTATCTATTTTTGTAAGTTGAAAACTGATCTCCCTATTTAATTTCAGATGATTATGAATAGTTTTCTATGTCCAGCCACATATTGCTAACCTCAGCCTTTCCTTCTTAAGCTCATTATTTGCTAATGATTTTCTTGGCCACAAAACTCATAAAATTCCCTTGAGTTACTTTTTATTTTTTTTTTCTTTCAACTCTTAGGACGTTTGTTCCATTTGTTCAGCATCTGCACTGGACAACATCTGGAGTCTGAGGAAATTCCAGTGCTCAGAGTATGACGTGTAAATGAAATTACTTTTTCATGCACTTCAGAAGAGATGCAAGAGCATCTTTCTGACCAAACCAGCCCTTTTGTTCTCCTCCAGCAAGTGTTTCTCATTAAAAATGTCATCTCCCTAATAAATTGCCTTGTTGCTCTCGCAGCTGGGCCTATTGTTTTCATCGTTTTGTGCTTACATTCATTCTCCCAGGGAATGGAAAGCAAGAGAAAAAAAATGGGACTTTCCCTTCCATTCTGTCTGATTCAAATACCTTTCTTTTACCCTTTGTATTTGAATGAAAACTTGTCCTCTGTTAAAACCTTTTATTCTTCCGATAGTCACTACTTTTGGCAAACTTTCCTCAAATAAATCCTGTCTGATGTGCTTTTCCCACCCAAATATTGGATGGCAGCAGTTTATATCTCAGGATTCCCGCTCAGAATGAAAGGTGGCATTTTGTTGGATTATATCAAAGTGATTATTTAAAAAAATTGTTGTTTGTTTTATGTTGTGGGAAAATATATATATATATATATACACATATATGTGTGTATATATATGTGTGTGTGTATATATGTGTGTGTATGTATATATAGATATATATAGATATCTATATATATCTATATATAGATATCTATATATATCTATATCTATATCTATATCTACATCTATCTATCTATATATATATATATATATATATCTCCAAAGTGATCAGTCTGCAGTCTCTGATGTAAGAATGTACACACCAGTTTTAAAGAAGGAAAGGAATAAAGAGATTAATTAAAGACAAGAATGAAGGGTAGGAGATTTGCATTTTGGTATGTACATGTGGGTTCATGGATTTCCCTGGAAGCCACCTGAAAGAGTTAGGGCAATCCCCCCAAATGCTCACTACAAGCTAAGTCTCAAGAGCTGAGGTATGAAAATTGTTTTGTTGTTGTTTTGTTTTAATGTTGTATTCCATATCTCTTGTTAGAATTAAGCTCAAATATAAGGAGTTTGTGTTTTATCATTTTTCCCCATGTCCCTTGACTCCCTCTTCTCTACTCTATACCCAATATTTAACTACTAAGTCAGCTGGGGTTCTGTTTATCCAAACTTATTTTTCCAAGTGATTCAACCCACTTTCTACACATGACATAAAAGGAAAAATACGAACTACCTAACTAGAAAAGAGAACAGACGTTTCTGGAAGACAAATTGCTTTTCACTGAGAATTTCTTTTGGAATCTTCACGCTCCCTGTAACTTTTTCAAAACATAGAAAGAAAAGGTACTGGAGGCTGGCAGAAGGAATTCTCAGGCTGTTGCAAGCTGGGTGCCTGAACTGAGTTTGCATACAAGTTTCCAGAATTTTCTTCACCAAATACAAACAGCCATCATTAACATCTGCCTTCTGTGATCCTTCTGCAGCAAAGCAGTGGACCCCTGAGACCAAAGCTGATGAGCAATGTGGGCAGCTGATTTTGTCTTATTGCCTGGAGGTTCTGGATTTCTGATTGAAAACATCATACACAATCATCCCCACTTCCTGCCATGTCAGCTATTTTTTTATTTTATTTTATTATTTTTTTTTTTCAGAGCTTGAGATAGAACGTAGCAACTTACCAGGCAAGTGCTCTACTCTGGTCGCTTATCAGTCATATTTGAAACACTATTCAGAACCTCTGGGAGGCACATGGTTCAATCCAGTAGTCATCTGTGAAAGATCCATAGATTTATAGGTTTGTAGATGACTTTGAAGGGCTCCATCAAAATTCCATCTTGGCCCTGAAGGCCTTAGGGTCTACAGGTGGGACAACTTTTAAATGCATACACACATCATGATCATTCTAAATCCAAGTTGCAAAGGCAGCAGAGGCAGAAAGTTTCACTGAAAATCAAGGGAGGTATCATAGTAGAGATAGTGATGAAGAGAGGCTTTGATGCATGAATCAGTGTTCCCAGGAAGTCAAGCTGGGGAAAAGCTTTGATATCAGAAAACTCGGCCATGAAAAAGCACACCGGTATGAGACCTTGTTGTATTTGCTTCTTCCTTTTCCTTTTATCCACAAACATTCAACACATGCTTTTAAGCACCATTGTAGGTGCCAGGGACACAGTGTTGAGTATGACAAAGGGTCTACCCAGTATTCTCCCCAGCAGGGCATGCAGATCAACAATAAATAGATAAGTAATAACACACACGCTGCAAAGAAAACAAATCATAGTAAGGTAAGGGGGAGTGAGAGTGAGAATGAAAAAAAAAAAAGAGAGAGACCTGAATACAGTGGTCTGGAATGATCTCTTTAAGGAAGGGGCATTTCTAATGAGGCATAAATTTAAACAGGTACAATGAGATGTGTTCCAGGGCCTAAAGTACTTGGTCCTTGTTGAAACAGTAAGTGGAAGGAAGAATACAAACATGAAACTCCTGAAGCCATATAATGAGGGACACAGGGCTATAATGAGAAGTATGTGGTAAGTAAAATAGGCAGGATTAGAAGTATAATCATTAAGAGTTTGTATTGCCAGGGTAAAGTTGGGTAAAGAAGAAGTAAGTGATCTAGAAATATCACCCAGGCATCAAGGTGAACATTGTTATAGAGAGAGGAGACTGGAGTCACTGGTATTGGTTGCAAGCTGTTGTTCCTGGTGTCATCATCATCATCAGTAGCAGCAGCGTATATGAACTCTTCTTATGTATGAAGGACTGTTTTAAACAGGTCACTAGTACTAATTACTCAATAGGACTATGAGCCTTTCCCAGGGTGTGGTAGCTACAACTAGGCAGAGCAGGAATACCACCCCAAGCCATCTGATGAGCTTAGAAACAGATCCATGACCACTATTTCTATACCGATGACCAACCACCATAAGAGACCATGTGGGCTGGACATGAAGTTAGGTCTGTAGGGCCTGAAGAAGAGCAAATGTCCTTAAGTTGCTATAATTGGCAATTGATTAATGGGTGTCAGTGTGGAGATGAAAGAGAAGAAACAGTAGCTAATGCCTCGTGGGTGTCTCACCTGGAAAGCTCTATGTACTGAGATGTCCCCAACAGACTCATGCACTGGTTAACAGAGGTCCACTCTTGGAGCCCAAAGGGCTACACAGGAAGCAGCTAGAAATTTCTACAGAAAGTCACTCAATACACCCAACTGTTTCTTGATTAGAGAAAAGATTTTACTTAACATGGCAGAAAAAAAAAACAGTGTTTCTCTACTATTCAAGCTTTTTTAATAACTCCTTCATGTGTTCCAAATTTAGCATAGATTCATTTTCCTGGGATTAAAGAAGAGAAAAAAATCTTCTATCATATACTTCAAGTAACCCCATTCCTCCTAATTTCTCTTTGTTTTCCTACCAAGGCCCAGTCTCCGATCAGCTGTGGATGGGACCAGCCACTGGCAGGTGCTAGTCATTCAGACATTGGAAATGGTATGGATTTTAGCATCATAAAGAGTTGGGTTTGAATCTGGGCCACTTAGTAAATTGAGATGAGTCATTTGATGTCTCCTTCAGTTTTTTTGCCAGTTTTAGGATGACTTCTGACCCGTCAACTTGTGAAGAAGACCAAATTATAATTAAAGACCAACATTTATTGTGATGTTTTAGGTTCCTTAAAATTTTCTAAGGCCTTGATCAATAACCAAGATACACATTACCATTGTACACCTGGAAAAGCTGAGGTACAGAGCAGTTGTATCATTTCCCCAAAATTCACCCTTGACAATTTACCACTGGTTAAACCCAGGTGTACTTAATCCTATTGATCACAATGTTAATCATAACCTTAGGTTAACCAAGTGGGATCACTTATATAAAGCCCCTGGCCCTTTAAGGACCCTCTACAAATGGAAATTCCTGAGTTTCAATAAAATTTTATGTATAAAAACAGGTGGTGGGCCAAGCTTAATCAGTGGGCTGTGGTTTGCTGACTGCTGGCTTATAATACAGTAAAATGTAGACAGTAATTATAAAGCAATGAGTTTCCAAATTTTACCTTTGGTTTAATATAATATAATTAACTAAGCTTATGAAATTTAGTTTTAATAATAGCTCTGAAAACTGTTCATAGAATTTCTGAAAATTAGAAGTCTATTCTCCTAGGTCCATGCAAACATACTTCCTGGTTTCCAATTCAGTGTCAGCTGTGGCTCAGCTGTGGCCTAAGACAAATGATCTCAGGCCTTTCACTGGGGAACCAGGAATGGCATCTACTTAGCTATACTCTGAAAGGATCAGAAATAATGCACAGAAGGAGCCTAGCATCTAGGGTTCAGTAAGGAAGGATGATAGCCACGCAGAAGGAGCTCTATCAATAATTCATCTCTGTCCTTGGTTATGGTCTTCAGTATAGTCCATAAAGGGAATAAATTAGAAGGAGAGATGAGAGTCCAGGAGATACAACGAGCTCATTTTAAATGCTCCACATGTGCCAAAAACTGTGAAATGATTTGAATCCTTTATTTGTTTAATCTTCACAGCAACCCTGTGAATTTATTGTTCTCCCTGTTTCACTGCTATAAAGAATGGGATTCTAAGAAGTAGAAAGAATTGAAGGTCACTTGATTGTCAACAGCCAAATTCAATCCAGGTTGCCTGAATCAAACACCCACCCCATTAGGGGGAACTGATCCCCTTGGGAGAAACAAGGGGCAATCAGCTTAGCGAGTAATCAGCAATTTCTTCTAGTTGTATTGTTAGTTTCAAAATCCAGTTGAAGATTCATGTTATTGAATTGCGGGATTTATTGGTGCCACTCATACAGTGTCTTTGCAATGACAATATATACAGCTGAAGCTAAATCCATAGGCATAGGCTGAATCTACAAGGCACCGAGCTTGTTTTATGGATGCTCAGGTAAGTGATACAGCCCTGTCTTCCAGGGACTCAGAGCCTAGCGAGGTGGGTACGAACAGATCAAGTAATGACTATGGTGAAGCATTTAATAGTGTGGCAAGAGGGTCAGGAGCAATCATATGAAGAAGAATTAAATGATGGAGAATGTCAAGATGAGTTCCTCAGAGATCTGAAAATTCCTGGAGACTTTGTTTCCCATCTGTCCTACTTTCTGTTGATGATGGTCACTTTCTGTTTATTCTCCTTCTCCTATTATTACTTCCCCTTCTTTGTCATCTTCATTCTTCAGGGTTCACTCCTGGAAGAGCTTCAGTGGAAGCCCAGAATCATCTATGATTCTGTAGGGCTCTGGGCTTGTGTGTCCTTCTGCTAGGGTCATTACAACATGTTGCAACAATCTAATTTTGCATTTCTGTCTCCCATTAAGTGAGGAAGTCAGAGAGTCTGTATCAGTATCACCGAACATAATGTCTGATTTGCACTCATGCACAAAAAAAGGCTCAGAGAATGAACAAATGAGCAAAACCTGAGCCAATTTCTCAAACGCTAAGGATAAAACACTGTAAAGGGGGAAGGGAAAGGCGAGGAAGAAACATATGACTTTACCAAGATATCTACAGACAATTTCCTTAGTAGAAATTCTTTGTCTTTCCTTTACATCTCATCCAAAATAACACCACCTTTCATTCAGAATATTTTCCCTCCAAGAATCATTTTTTACCTCTTTAGTCAATAACAGGTGCTTCCTAAGTGTAAATTTGAGAATCACTCATCTCCATTTGGGAAGATTCTGGCAGCCTCTGAGAGTGATTGACATTTAGTTGTTTCCAGCTTCATTCCCCTAGCTCTTCCTTCCTCACCAATCCGGCCATTCAAAGCAATCTCATGAGTCAACTGTAGAATAAAAGCATTGCAATTCCATGCCAAAAACTATTCATTTATCTCCCTTCTGTTTAAAAATGTAGATATTATTTGCTCTCTGGGACCCTTGGCTTCTGCTCCAGGTTTCTGATTATTGATTCATATCCACTGGCTGGTGTTCTTTGGGGTAAGATGATTATGATGGGGCCTGTTCTTTCCCTTTTCATGGCTCAAGCTACATCTCTCTTGAACCCTTCAGGCAGCCCTCCGTCAACATGAAAGCATTTCCATGTTCTTTCTTACAGCAAAGTAAGTTCTGGGATGAGCAACTCCCTCTCTCTTAAGGCCATTTCTCGATTGTTTCTAGCTTCTCTGCTCTGGCTCTTGGATTGACAGAAAGAATTAATAACAATTTTCAAGTGAGTCAGAAACTATTAAACAGGGATGTCCTGATCCTCCCCCCACAGTGTCTTGGGCCTCAGCTGATAAGACAATAATGGCTTGAGTGGGGAGCTGCCAGGAGATGAAGGAGTCTTCTGAAGGCTTTCTCACTCACAGATGGGAGACCTGGGCTGGGATGACTTGAAAGCAGACTCAGCTGGGATTTTCAAATATAGCACCTGTAAGTGGCCTCTCTGTATGCGTTGGCTTCTTAATCCTTCATGAAGGGATTAATAGTGATGTCAGGGGATGAATGAAGTGTCATAGTATAAGAGTGGGCTATTGTAAAAAGAGGGAGCTTGGCCCCCTACCCAGGTCTTAGTTGTCTGTCATGTAACCTCTTTCTCTTATACATACTCCCGCTATGTGATACAATCCACCATATTGTGATGCAGCAGAAGGTCCTTACAAAGTCATAAAAGATGAGGCCATCTGATCTTTGACATTCATCTCCAAAATGGTGAGTAAAACAAACCTCTTTTCTTTGTAAATTATCCAGGTTCAGGTATTTTGTTATAGCGATGGAAAACACTAAGTGTATGCAGCCTCCCTAAAACCACAATTTCTTTATATATACTCTACTATAATACAAGTACTATAAAAGAGTTACTAGATAATTCTTGCAGCCTTTTGTTTAAAAAATATTGATTATGATAATAAACTGGGGATATAATTTGGTTGTTTTGGTTAAAAAAAATAATTGAGATGATAACATTGTAGGGGGGAAATTGCTTTTCATTCCCAACATGAACTAGGTACAAAATCATAGGAAACTGGTTCACTCTTAGACCTTTATTTACACTTGAAATATGATAATCATACACACAAAGGTTAAACAACTCTTTCTCCCAGTTATATTGCTAGTAATATGTTAAGTGGGATTTGGTATTTTGAATCACAGTAGTGGTGGACATATATCAAATAAGTGAGGACCTTCAAACTTCTTGGATGCAAATGCCTAAAATATGCTCTGAATATTTTAACTGTCCATTCACGTGACAACTTGGTTACCAAGTTCTATAATTGGATAGAATCCATTTTGCACAACAGGGTTAGGACAGGAGTAGAGCAATGCTGTGTCCCTTGTCAACCTTACATGGAAACAGAACTCAAGTTGGATCCACCTTTGTTCACTTCACTATATAGTCTCAAAAACCTTTCAGAAGTTCAAGAAGAAAATAATTATTTTCAATACATCAGTTTTCAATATGACAGTTAAATTTTACTTTTGCCCTAATTATCTCCTTCCTCCAGAAGCTTGCATCTTAAGGGTCCTTAGAATTGTCCCTCAGAGGATATTCAGGTATGTTTTAGGTAGAACTGTAGAAATTAGTTCATATTTGTTCTTTTGTGTTTTACAGAAACAATTGCATATGATTCAAGCTATGTGTTGATTGGTCTTTCCTGAATAAAAATAATTAATAATCAATAGTTAAAAGAATACTGATCCAGGTTTTAATAAGGATTCTTCAAATCCAGTGTCTCAAAATTAAGTCTGAGAATAAGTCTTTGTTTTAGATAAATACTACATGTAAATTGAGGCAACTTTTACTGTTTTTGTGAAATAATGGTAATGATCTCTAGAGAGCATGGGTTGATCTCACTTCCCATAACTAGTGATCCTGAAACCTCAGAATATCATGTTTCCCTCTTGCAATTGATTGTACATTTATAAAAGAAAAGGCACATGACGAAAAGGGAATTATTTAAAGGAAGAACAAGTTTAAAATGATTAGCTTTTCCTATTCTGTAAGGCATGTCATATGAAGTTTTATGATTTCATTAATTGTCACTTTTTTCAAGAAATCGTTAACTCTTCTAGTAATAGTTATTATTTTTATAACACTGAAAAATAAACTAGAACCTAGATTAAATATTGTCCAAGACTTGGTCATGAATGCCTGGACACAGGAGGTGTTCATAGGGTTGTCATATTTATCAGAGCCCCAAAATATGTAAATATATATCTTATGTTGCTGCTTCTATGCTACCTGGATCCTAATTTTTTTTTTTTTTTACTGAAAGGGGTTCTTATTCTACAGGATACAAGTTTCCAATAAAGAGGGTGGGCTAGTTTATTGTAAAAAAAGAACAACACAGTGTGGTGTGGGTATCTAGAACAGTGTTTCTTAAAGAACATTGGTTGGCCACCACTAGCTCAGAGATTTGGTCAAAATAAAAATTTCACAAAGAAATTTGGAAGCACAGTTCAACAACTTAATTTTCTTTTTACAGAGGGTGTCATGGATTTAAATAAATTAATATGTATTTGGTTCTTTATAAATGCACAAAAGAACGGACACATTTAGTTAGCAACAACAAATTTGGGGGAAATAGAGTGCAAGATTAGCATTTCATAGAGCACATTTTTTAAGGCAATGGATTAAGAAAAACTGGAAGGAAAGAGCCCAGATTCAGCTTAAAACCTCATCTCACACTCCCCAGTTGTGCTCACTTTGGTACATTCCTTAATGGGACCAGGACTAAGTTATCTCATCTGCAAAAATGGTTAACAATCTCAAAAGCAGAATGATTGATGAGAACTGAGCAAAATGGAAATCATTTGACATAGTACTTGGCAGACAGTTGGCATTTGGTTGATAATAATTACTTTTCTTTCTCTTGAAATTCTACATGACTCTTTCTTCCCACCCCTAGACTACTGAGGACAATTTCTAAACATAACACTTGTCAATGGCCCTCATCCAGAGGAACTCCCACAAGCATGATTTGCAGAGCACAGGTGTAACAGTCCTTGTATATGAAGAAATGTCAAGGTTTAGTATTCTCCTGCTCCATGTCACCGTGGCATCATCTGTATTTCCATTTGCTTTATGGAACTTTCTCAGCCTGCAGCATCTGACCTCTCCTTGATGCCTCTTTATTCTTTCACCTGCTCTCCTGAGCCCATCTGGCCACATGTTATAACCCTTTCCTCCTGAACCTGAAAGCTAATGAAGCAAGACTGTAAAATAAGCCTTATTTCATCACTCCGCATTCTGGGAACTACTGGTTGAAAGAGTGTCTCCTGGAACCAAAACAATACTTTTCCTATGGGAATATTTAGTAGGTCTTTTGTGGAACCATTTTGTTCCCCTCTTGACCTCTACCTTGACATCTGGGTCAAAGGATAGTTGGTATTTCAAACTGTATCCATGGCAAACTACTTTGATTCTTCAGCATCATTACAAAGATTATCATAGAAGAAACCTACTTTCTTACAACCCTGCTTCCCCCACTGATGTGTTGATTTTATTAAAATCTGAAACTCGGTTGGCATTTTCTATAATCAAATTCTTCCTATTGATTTATTTAGTCGGGGAGAGGTTGAGAAGAAAGTGAGAGGACAGAAAAGCAACTGAAGAAGTTACCCATGTATGCAAAAATACAGATTCTCCTCCATTTATTATGGGTTTATTATGTCCCAGTAAACTCATTGCAAATATAAAATATCCTAAGGTAAAAATGTGCCTATCCTATCAAACATCATACATAGCTCAGGCACACAGTACACAGAACAGTCTTGGTTGTTTTCTTTGTGACTGTGGGCCTGATTGCAAGGCATAGCCCTCTGCTGCTGTCTAGCATTGTGAGAGAGTATCTGGCTGCATAATGCTAGCCCCGGGAAAAATATCAAAACTCAAGTATAATTTCTAATAAATGTGTATGGCTTTCACACCACAATAAATTCAAAAAATTGTAAGAAAAACCATTGTGAGCCAGGGACCATCTATACTGTCTAATTCTGGGCTGGAAGAAAATAAGAACTGGTCTTCCTTCTTTGGCAACGAGGGGACACAAGCATCTTCATAAGAAATGTCAAGGTCGATATATTTAACCTCCATCTGGCTCAGGGGCCAAAATGCAGATGAACGAGCCATTAATTAATGAGTCCAGGTGGAAATGAACTTTCTGATCTGTTTATCTTGCTTTAGCTAAGGTAATCAGAATCTGCCATTATGTAAGAATAATGTGACTATGTGCAGATATTTTAAGCAGGTGACAGACTGGGAGCCTTCCCAAGGTAAGCTGAAAGAAACCAAAAAAGACAACAAACATGTATTGAGAGCCTGCAACCATGGTGTGGGCCTGGGTACTCCCAGAGGCATTGCAATAAGGTTGTATTTAGCTTAATCCTTGTCCCAGTCCCATAAAATAAATAACACTCACCTATAGGTGAGGAAAAGGAGGCAGAAAGGCTAAGTAATTTTCTCAGGGTCACAGAACAAGTGATTGGCAGAGATAGGCTGCAGATCTGGTTCCCTTTGCCTAGACTTCAGGGCTCTGGGCACTAAATAGCTCTGATTTCCACTCACATTGCAGCTTTTGGCTGCCAATGGCTATTTTTCCCCCTGGACACCTGTAATTCAGCTCTTCAAATTCCACTTTAATTTTTTTTAATGAGAAATCATTTATTTTTTGACTGTCTTTCCAAGTACCTGGATAATCCCTGAAAGTGGTTTTTATAAGTCCATGGAGAAGTTGCAAAATCTGATCTCCTCATAGAAGATGAAGTGCTTGCTGTGAATGGCAGCATGGAGGCTTATTTCCAAGGACTTTCTCTTCTCTCTCTCTCTCTCTCTCTCTCTCTCT
>NW_026000196.1:11779413-11795986 GCF_001458135.2 Marmota marmota marmota
CTCTCTCTCTCTCTCTCTCTCTCTCTCTCTCTCTCTCTCTCTCTCTCTCTCTCTCTCTCATACACACACACACAAACACATATGTACACACAAATACACAGATACATTCAGGTTCTCAATCTCACATGCACATATGGCATACTCGCCTAAAATACCATGAAAGACATTTAACATTACTTAATTCATTTTTTTAAAGAGAAAAAGAGACTAGATCCCTACTGGTGATTAGCAGGACTACAAATACATGTGAGGCAGAAGCAATGGCTAATTTCCCTGGCCTACAATTCAACTTATACCATAATTTCCAAGATAGATCTTTTCTCTCAATGTTAACAAGAACCAGATGCCTCTTGTTAATAATAATGTATGCTCAAGAGACTGAGTGGGGTGGGGGGAGAGACTTTAAAGTTTTGTTTTTCAAAAATAATTGTGCTATCGAGCTTTGCATAATTTCAAAATAAATCTATATTGAAAATCCAGCATAATTTATGTGAAATCAAGTATATTATTTACATCCTTTCAAAAAGTAATATATAACATGAATTTTTTTATTCTTGTACTTTATTCTTTTTGTATTGATATTCCCTTTGTCTACAATATGGAATACATGCTAATGTTACTATTATGTACTATTTTTCAATAGTTTTAATTTAATTTGTGATGCTAACAAATGAGAAGGTAAGCCAGGCACAGTGGTGCACATTGATAATCCCAGGAGGATCATGAGTTCAAAGCCAGCCTCAGCAAAAGCAAAGCACTAAGCAACTTAGTGAGACCCTGTCTCTAAATAAATACAAAATAGGGCTGGGGATGTGGTTGAGTGCCCCCAAGTTCAATCCCTGGAATCAAAAAAAAAAAATCAAGAAAGAAGATATATGCATTGTAACTATGCAAACAATTTAATTTCTATAAGCCTGTTTATAGGCATGGTGATATCAAATAGGGCCTATTCTGACATTGTTTTCCTTTTGGATGTTTGAGCTTGATTATTCATTTGGTTAAGTTTTTCTTCGATTTTTCCCCCCTGCATTATTATGTGCAGTTTTTCAATTCTTTTTGAAATAAACTAAACATTACCTGCAGTGTGTATGTGTTTTTCAGAGCTATGCATTTGTGAATAAGACATATAATAAGATTTAGGGATAAAGCACATCAGCCAAAAAGCCCAAGCACTCAATAGTCTTAGTATATCCATTCATATGCTCTAAACTGCCAAAGTTGAGGGAAAATCACACTCTGGGTCATTAGGCAAGTCCCTTGACATTAATATGCCTCAGTATCCTCTTCTCTAGACACAATAGAATTGGTTTAGTCAAATCTTGTACAGGTTAGGTGAGAAAATTCATCAAATGTCTTAGGAATCTCTTGGCATGCAGTGAAACCTTGTTGTGCTTGGGATGTAGTAATTTTGATTATTATTCCCTACTTGAGCTGAATTTGTTCTCTATGTTACATCTGATGGATGTAAAATTTCATTAAATGGGATGAAGCAAGTTGCAACTAGGTGTTATATTTTGGCCATCACTAGAGGGAGCCAGAGGTAACTGAGCAGCCATCAGCCATCAGCCATCATCTCTGGAACAGTTTCATTGTGCATGAATGATACTTGCCAAATATTGATAACACATCTACACTACATACATTGGTTCTAAAGATGAGTACAGTATAATCACAGGTTTCACAAAACTTATAATCTAATTGAAGAAAGAAATAACATATATTAAAAAACCATTAAGTTATTATGTTAAAAATGGTATATTGCAAAGCAGCAGGGAATTAAATATTTCAATAAGGATTGTAATGCAAAAAAAAAAATAAAAATAAATACTTCAGGTAGGCTCAGACAATTGATACTATAAAATGCCTGAAAGGACAGTAGTTTTTTTCCTTCAGGGAAAAAATGCATCTCTGGCAACTGTCCCAGGCACGAATATGGGCCTTGAAGGGTGAGACTGATTTGGAATATTGGAATCAGTATTCCAGACAAGTAAAAAAAGGGATCTGGGAGAGATGTCTGCATGTTTATCTCCTTCACGGAGGGCTTGTGTTCACCACTTCATTGCTTTCTTCCCAAGTCAAGACTCTTACTTAGCTCCACCCAATATCAAAAGTAAAAACTCCCCAGCTGCTTATCAGACTAAACCAAATGCCAGACCCTGGCTTTTCACACCTTTATCCTTTTATCTAGAAGATAGGAAGGTATACGACACAAGGAGCTCACAAGTCACGTGTGGGCTAGATGTTAGGGACAGCAGAGAGCCACAGAAGGTTCTGGAGCTGTTGAGTGACATGCTTTAGTATCAGTATTAAAATAAAATCATATGCACAATGTCAATTCATCCAAGTTTGAAGATTCTTATTCAATTCACTGCCTTAAAAAATAGATCAATCCCACTCTACTGATTGATAGGAATTAAAATAACCAGTAATATTTGTTTTTAAACTTCTTCAAAATCAGAGCAAAATTAAGGAAACTAAAAACATCACAAACTTCTAGTTGTCTTACCTTTATTTTCTCCTTTTGGGGACTGAGGGAAGATGCCCAAGCATTAGTGGAAATTGTTTATCCTTCTAGATTTATTCAGTGTTGGGCATGCCAGTTATAAAAGCAAGTTGTGACAAGTTTCTGAGCAATGAGGGCTTGAGAAAAAAATAATAGATGAAGGGGAATTTTCTTCTGTCCTTTTCGGAAAAGACAAAGTCAACTAAGGCCTTTAGCAAACTGGGAGTTGGGGGTGGAGGCAGGGGGCAGGGTGCAACTTTTGAACAGTATTCTCAGTTGCTATAGAAGGTGAGCCAGCAAATCCTAATTAAGGTACTGATCCTTGCAAAGTAGCTAGTTGGAATACAGTTTCCATCATAGAGTCCACTTATCTTGCAGGAAACTCATAATCCTTTCCTAGATTCTGAGACTTCTAAAAGCACATAATATGTCTCATTGCTTGGAATAATGCATCGTGCAAACTGGAGCGTCTAATGTGACTTTACCTTCATCATTTGTGAACGAAAGCCCTTTTAAAACTCTTTAAGTATTAAAGCATTGGAATACTTAAGGAGCCTACTGAATTACTCAGTCATGCTTTCCTATTTTTATGGTATTTTAATATCTTCCTGAGGCATGGAGTAATAGGAGGAATTCAAGGATAAGCAGACTCTGCTTATAAACAACTGATTCCACTGCAAAGGTGATATAAGAATGCTAGTAACTATTCATGTCTGCTATGGTTCAAATGTGGTTCATCCCAGAAAACCCCATGTTGAACATTCATTCTTCATGGTAATGAGTAGTATTGAGGTGTTGGGGCCTCCAAAATAGGATAAGACAGATTAATGCTCTCTTGCCTAAGTTTTAAACTCTTTAGGCAGTAGACTGGTAGAGTGGGCCATTAGCATACCTAGAATCTTACTTGAATTTCTCTTTGCACATGCCTATTTCTCTTTCTAGTTCTCCATCGTTCTGTGACTCACCCAGGGATTCCTTACCAGAAGGTGAAACCATGTTGTTTGGACCTTCCAGTCATTGTAATTGTAAGCCAAAGAAACCTTTCTTTTCTTCATAAATTACCCATGCTCAAGTATTTTGTTATAGCAACACAAAGCCAAGTAAGACACTTTCTGAAGGATCGAATAAAAGTATAGTGGAAATTTACCAGCAAAAGGCTTCTTATCTCTTTCAAATTAAAATAATAAAGAAAAAATAAAGGTAGAGAAGATAGTGAAGGCATGGGAGTAGGAGATGAACAAGAACAGTATCTTGGACAAGGAATAATAGGAGCAAATATTTATAGTAGAAACAATGTGGAGCCCAGTAATGCTCCAATTCAGAGAAACTGAAAGAGAATTGGGAGAGAGGAGAATTGGGAGAGAATAAGACAACATTACTGGACAGCTGAGTTGGATAATGGTATCCAGGCATTCAATGCCAGATTATATTTGAGTCTATTCCAGTAAGCAGTCAGGAGTCATTTATAACATATGATATAGGGAGTAGCTGAGTCAGAGTCAAAACTTAGAAAAATTAATTAGTCATAAAATAGCAAATGAATGAGAAATGGGAAAAACCCAGCCAGTAAGGAGACCAAGAATTTTTTTTTTTTTTTTTTTTTTTTTTGCATTTAGAGAAGAATATGAAGCACAGATTTTATTTGTGGAAATAGAAATCTGGGATATTATAGAGAACTGCAATGATTTTGATGTGTTATGGACAGCTCAGATATGTTAAGCCTGGAAGAAAAAAAAATTGGCAGTACTTTTAGCAGAAATAGGAAAGTTGGGGAAAAAGTTGGAAATTGAACTCTGGATTAAAACTATATCATTTAAGGTAGCTGTATTCTGTACCAGGAGAGAAATATACACCTAGAATCAAAGTTGGAATTCAGCAAGGATTACTTGAATGCATTGGCTATAACTGTTGCATCTGTGAAATAAAAATTTTATGAAATAAAGTTATTTTCAATTTTATTACTTTTTCTTTACTTTGCCCGATTTCTTTTAAGTCAACTATCTTCTGGTATTCATGTCATTTTATTAAGGATTTTAGGTTATAGTTAACATTAATAATTTTATTTTTAATCCAAGACAATGGCACTGATCACTATTGATCATGCTGAACAGTACTTGACTGGTAATAAAACAAACATCTTCAAGACCCTGCCAATCATTGATCCCGTAGATAATATTCAAATAGCATCAAAGCTTTAGCTGTTTCATCTGCTACTACTACTACTACAAACATACATTGGTACATATTTTATGAATATGAATAAAATGATTTAAAAAGTGTTCATATCTTATGACATTGAAAAATACTCTTCTAGGAAATGTATCCCAGTTAACTACACAAATGGTAAAAAAACATTTGGAAGCTCTAAGATGTTCATGTTGACAAAGTACATACAAAGAAAAAACTGGGTATTTTACAAAATGTCATTTATTGAAGGTAAGTTGTGGCATGTTAATATAACTGGCTACCTCATAGTCATTAACAATGATGAAGTATACATGTATACATGTATTTACTGAAAAGGAAATCCAATTCATTTGTGGCAAGTGAAAAAAGTATTTTGTATCTGAGTATGATGGTACATTCCTGTAATTCCAGCAACTTTGGAGACTGAGGCAGGAGGATCAATAGTCTCAGCAACTTAGCAAGGCCCCAGCAACTTAGTGAGACCTCGTCTAAAACTAAAAAAAATAAATATGGCTGGTAAAGTGCCTGGGTTCAATCCCCAGTACCAAAAAAAAGAAAAAAGAAAAAAAAAGAAAAGAAAAAGAAAAAGAAAAGAAAAAGAAAAAGAAAAGAAAGAAAGTTATATGCATAGTACAGTACAATTAATTATATACTATGTTGGAATATATATATATCCATGTTAGAGTATTTAAAAATATATCTAACAGATAAATATATACAGCTATATATAGATATATCTATCAGATACATGTATACAGACATATATATAGTTATGTGTGGTTAGAAAAATATTTGCAGATGAATCCAGAAATATATGCATCAAATATTAGTAGCAGTTATATTTGCAGTGTGGAATTGGGGAAAACTTTTATCTTTATTAGCTTTTTTCTGACAATGAGCATGCATTAAGAACTTTTGAAAAAGAAACCTCAGTTTATAGCTATTTTAAGTTTTTCTAAATTATTGTTATAAAAGATGGAAGAGTATGAGAGGTACAAACTGAAGGGTTGCTTCCAATTAATGCCAGGATGTTTCTCAATGCTGGCAGAGTAAATAAGACAGCAAAATAGCCCAGTGAAAAGAATAAGCCAGACTGGAGTGATGGGGCTGGGAGTGTGCACAGAGGCAGAGATGAAGTTAAACAGCTTTGGAGAAGAGGTGTTAAAGATCACTTCTTCCAAGATCATGTCAGAAACAAGACCTTGTTCAGAGTCTTCTCTTTCAAAAGCCTTCAGCTTCAAATTCCTCAGGAATCAAGCCACCTGTCTTAATATGGCCACATTTTTAAGCTGACAGCTGACAAAATGTTTCATCTTGAAAAGAAAAACACATTATGGAAGTGGACACTGAACAATTTAATATAGGATAGCAAATAAAAACAAGAGCATTTCTAATACTATGATCACAATTCAGATAAAGGCTTAGATGTTTTCTTTTTTTTTCTGGGTGAACAATGTGTTGTTCTCCAAAGGAAATTTCCTCAGCAGAAAAGTGCTCAGAACAGTGAGATTTTGATGATGGAGACTGACCCCAGGTCATTGCAAAAATGTACTCTCTGGCTTTAGGGGGAAAAAAATCCTGGTAGGTACTAGAATTTTTCTGTTTGCTATCAACTTTTGGGAGTTTCCATGTCATCATCATGATTATTGAAAACACATGTCAGAAAAATACAGCTAATATACATCATCAGCCAGGATTCTTTAACAGGAAAGGGCTGGATTTGAACTGTTCAGATGTTTCTGTTAATTGTCAAAAAATACATCTGGCTAATCCTCTTCACCTATTCCCTCCTATTTTTTTTTTCCTTTCTACTCCAGAGGGAAATTGCATGATTATTTGGACAATATGTAAAAGGACCATGCAGTGTGGGAGCAAGAAGGAACAAGAGACACATGTTGGAAGTGGAGCTCGTTACTCACGTCTTCTCCGGTGAAGTGACTGAGAGATAGCCAGGAACCAGAATGGTCTTGGGAGGAGAAATACACACAGACTACCAGGCCAAGCAAATGTTTCCCCTTCCTTACGGTACTGAGTTACTGACACACTTTCCCCTACTCTAATGTCACCTCTTGCTAAGATTCAATGAAGATGGCCCAGATTGTAAAAGAGAAAATAAAAAACAGTTTAAATGAGCTGAAATATGACAGAAAGTTTATTCCTTATGCAACTCTGAGGTCTAGAGATTGGTTCAGCTTCAGGTACAATTTTGTATCAGGGTTCTGGCTCCACTTCTCTTTGTCTCTCTCAACTCTGTTCACCCCAGTTTCACTTCCATCCATGTATTACACCAAGGGTGGGAGAGAGATGCCACAGGCACACTACAATCCTTAGCAGTGTTCCTGTGTTTTAAATTGACTAGACTACTATATAGCCAGTGATTTCCTGGGCTTTATTTTCTGAACCAATCCTTCATCAGGGAGGATGGCATTGCTTCGATTGACTTGGGAAATTTATGAATTCTGCTCAGCTCATTCAAACCATCTGTCAGCTCCATGCTGGGGAAAGGGAGGATGAACATTGGGGAACCAATCAATGTGAACTGATGTCCTCATTTTCCCAACTAATGACATGTACATGTGGCTTAAAACAATTAAGTTGAGAAATTTCTTGAGTTCTTCTTGCCCATCCCCACACCCATTTCTCAAAATATTTGTGTAGTCAAATCTTCAACATATGGATGGTGTTATGGACAGGATACCTGAGCTCCAGGAAACCTATGTCAAGACAAAATAGATCAGAATTACTTCAGACTTTGAAGAATAGATAAGTAGATAAGTTAGTGGGCTTCTTGTAAGACACCCCAAGGTTTGTTTTACAGTATCATCAGCAAGGAGGAGAAAGAAATTGAATCTTGAGACTAAAATAGAGAGCCTTTCAAAGTGGTCCAATTAATGTCCTGACCATTGATCTATTTATTTCTACCTTCCTTCCCCCCGACATGGAGAGGGAGAGGGAGTGGAAGATCTCAGAATTCTCCTCTAAAAGACCATAGATACACAGACTACAAAAACAAAAACATAAAAAAAGTTATAATTACCTTAAAACCTAAGAATGATAGGGGACATAGATTACTGAAGAATTTTGACTTTTCAAATACAATTTTACAATTTTTTCCCTCTGCTTGTCTTCTTCTGTCTTATGATTTACATAATATACACATATAAAACACCTCACTAGAGTATAAACTTCGCAAGAGCAATTGTTTGATGATTCTCAAGGGCCTAGAATGACACATAGCATACAGAATATACACAATGAACCCCTTAGTGCTGAATGATGGATGGAGGTCCCAGGTACTGCATATTTTATTCATGACCAAGAAGGAAAAGAGACAGGAAGTGACCAGATTCCCACAATACCTTTGAAATCACATCCCAATAACCCAAATGATTTTTTTGAATTTGAATGACAGAAAACAAACCATACAGTGCTCTCCATCCTTCCTCTGCTGCCTGCCACCTCCAAACTATTCTGCATGCAGACCCACTCATCCACAGCCAAATTTCTTATAGTCACCTTCAACCACTAAGTGAATCAACTGATGCAAAGATACACCTGCCTGAACCCCTAGGAATTATACTTTAATCATATTTGCACTATAGGCAAAGCCACTGATAGGTAGATAGAGATTTTCTTCAAAGATATTCTCAAGTAGTCATTTGGTTGCCTTTATAAAACTTCCAATTTGCTTCAAACATTTTTGGGCAGGGGCTAACTGGGGATTGAACTCAAGGGCATTCAATGACTGAGCTCCCTTCCCAGCTCTATTTTGTATTTTATTTAGAGAGAGGGTCTCATTGAGTTGCTTAGCACCTTACCCTTGCTGAGGCTGGCTTTGAACTCGCGATCCTCCTGTATCAGCTTCCCAAGCCACTGGAATTACAGGCAGAGCCACTGGACCCCACTGTTCAAACATTTTTATAGATGTCTTATCAATAGCATGAGTCCAAAATGGATACAAGTTTGGCAGTGCCACTGTAGAACAGTAGGCCAATTAAGCTTATTCGTATCTAAGTGCACTGTGTAGTACACCTGCACTGTGAGATAGGGTGTTGGATCTGGATCATGTTATTGACAGTTTAAACAAGGAAATCTTGTTTCCATGTTTCTGTAGACTTCTATGTATATGAGAGTGCTATTGTTTGGATCTTGGAATGTCTCTCAAAGGCCCGTGTGTTAAAGATTTGGACCCAGGTTGACTTTATTAGGAGGTGTTAGAAATTTTAAGAGGTCAGGCCTAGTGGGAGGCATTTGGGTTATTTGGGATGTGATTTCAAAGGTATTGTGGGATTCTAGTGACTTCCTCTCTCTTTTCCTTCCTGGTCATGAGATAGACAGGTTTTGCTGTGTTATTCACTCCTGCCATGATGTGCTGCTTCAGCACAGGTCCCAAAGCAATGAAGCCAATCAATCATGAACTGCAACCTCCAAAACTGAACTAGAACAAACGTCTTCCTCTTTATAAGACGGTTTATCCCAAGTGATTGTTATAGTGATGGAGCATTGACCCAGTACACACTTGTGTGTGTAGGTGGGAGGTAGTAACTGTGCATACTGTTTAATATAAATCCTTGCCTGAGTCAGAGTTTGAGAGAGACATTGTCCCATCTTTAACACTTGTGGAATAGCTATTTTCACACAGGTTACTGAGAGTGGAAGACGGTCGAGCTGATAGCCTCGCCTTGACTCAAAACACCTCAGAGCTAGATATGAGGGCAGATAGAGGACTCGAGGTGAATAGCATCCCCAGGGAAGGAGGCCCTGCGAGCCAGCACCTAGAGTTTCTGGAATCATCTTGGAGAGACATTGAGGCTGTGAGTGAATAAACCACCTGTAAGAATCATCAGGATTGGGTCTGGGGCATAATGCTTTCATCTTCAGAGTTCTGGACTCTCATCCTAGAGAGGGAGTGCTCGTCATATTCCCTCCATGGTTTGCGTTTCAGCAACAGTGCTTTATGATTTCAATTCATTTCCAAAAAGTGAATGTGAGTGAGTGTGCTGTGGTAAAGAGAGAGAAACGCTCCCTCTCATCACCTCTGTCACATATAGAACAGCTACAAATTTATAAGTTGCAAATACTGCTGACACTTATTTCTAAGCCTATTAATAAAAATCACTATCCAGTTATTGCAAAAAGATTCAATGGGGGAAAAATGCTGCATTCCTTCTAACATCCCACTGGCTGTAACATTCACCAACGTGTATCATACTATTGACATCAGGCACACAGAGACCCCGAAAGGGGCTTATTGAACCAACTGCTGCCTGGTCTTAAGGCACAGTCAACTATGGCTTTAGGATTTTTCTCTATAGTCTTGCCATTAAGTTTCCCAGGCAGACTCCACCATTTTCCACTGGGAAAAATGAAATGATCCTCTTCTTTCTCTCCTCTCTCTGCTCTTTCTTTTTCCTCTCTGCCCTCCTCCTCTACTCTCTCTGCTCTCTGACTCTCCTTTTCTTCATCTTTGGGCAGCCCCCCAATATATCTCTTGGTTGAAAGAAAAAAGAAAGAAAATGAAATGACATGCTAATAAATATTTAATAAACAAGTCTCTGGGGAAAATGCAGATCTACATGCATATACATAAGTT
This sequence comes from Marmota marmota marmota, assembly GCF_001458135.2. Taxonomy (NCBI): domain Eukaryota; kingdom Metazoa; phylum Chordata; class Mammalia; order Rodentia; family Sciuridae; genus Marmota; species Marmota marmota. The sequence continues at coordinate 11,789,697 of NW_026000196.1, forward strand.
TATTATGACTTTTACCCATGCAAAAGGTATATGGTGAAAAATTATAATCCTTAAAAACACAGTATTCTTTACTTTAAATTTCATATTGCCAATTGGTTTTCGCAGAGTGTTCTTATTAACTCTGAACTTTTGTATCTAAAAATACAATTGCTGAACAAGCATAGTTTCAACATAATTTTGATGTTTTCTTTCACTTCAATTAACAGAAGTGAAATAATCAAAATATAGTGTCAAAATTCTACTTGCTCATTCTTTTGATGAATCAGAAAATAGTTGTCTAATATCTGATGAAAATTTTCCCTAATGTTTTTTATAATTCTCAAGGTAATAGGTACAGACTTGATATACTTTAATTTTAATCTGTATTAAAAATATTTTCTCCAGGGGCTGGGAATATGGCTCAAGCTGTAGCGTGCTCGCCTGGCATGCGTGCTGCCCGGGTTCGATCTTCAGCACCACATACAAAACAAAGATATTGTGTCTGCCGGAAACTAAAAAATAAATATTAAAAATTCTCTCTCTCTCTCTCTTTAAAAAAAAATATTTTATCCATACTTACTTTTTTCAGGACTAGCCAATTGACAAACAGTAAACCAAGCTTGTGTTTTTATATTTGCCAGTTTTCATTGTGTATATAGTATCACCTTGGCTGATTTTAGGTCACTGACCTGATGTCACTGGAAGTAGAGATAAGAGGGCAGGTGAACATAGCTCACCACTGTATTGTGAGTTACAGATGAACAACATGAACACCCTCCAGGACACAGATACAGTAGGATGAGAATGAGTTTTGAATATTTATTAATTTGGTTTTGGCTGGTACCCTTTTTTTTTCCCAATTGATTTTATTTTTTAAATACATGACAGTGGAATGCATTACAATTCTTATTACATATAAAGAGCACAATTTTTCATATCTTTGTATATAAAGTATGTTCACACCAATTCATGTCTCCATATATGTACTTTGGATAATGATGTCCATCACATTCACCATCATTGCTAACCCCTTCTAACCTCCCTTCCCCTCTCACCCCTCTTCCCTATCTAGAGTTTGTCTATTCCTCCCATGCTCCCTCTCCCTACCCTACTATGAGTCAGACTCCTTATATCTGAGAAAACATTCAGCATTTGTTTTTTGGGGATTGGCTAACTTCACTTAGCATTATATTCTCCAACCCCATCCATTTACCTGCAAATGCCATGATTTTACTCCCTTTTATTGCTGAATAATATTCCACTGTGTATATATGCCACATTTTAAAAATCCATTAATCTACTGAAGGACATCTATGTTGGTTCCACAGTTTAGCTACTGTGAATTGTGTTGCTATAAACATTGATGTGGCTGGTTTTAAGTCCTTTGGGTATAGACCAAGTAGAGGGATAGCTGGGTCAAATGGTTGTTCCATTCCCAGTTTTTCAAGGAATTTCCATACTGTTTTCCATAATGGCTGCACTAATTTGCAGTCCCACCAGCAATGTATGAGTGTGCCTTTTCCCCCACATCCTCACCAACACTTATTGTTGTTTGTCTTCATAATAGCTGCCATCCTGACTGGAGTGAGATGACATCTTGAGTAGTTTTGACTTGCATTTCTCTAATTGCTAGAGATGATGAACATTTTTCATATATTTGTTGATTGATTGTACATCATCTTCTGAGAAGTGTCTGTTTAGGTCTGTGGCCCATTTATTGATTGGGTTATTTGGTTTTTTTGGTGCTTAGCTTTTTGAGTTCTTTATATACCCTAGAGATTAGTGCTCTATCTCATATGTGAGGGGTAAAAATTTGCTCCCAAGATGTAGGCTCTCTATTCACCTCACAGATTGTGCTATAGGAGTCTTATTAAGGAAGTTGGGGCCTAATGCCACATGATGGAGATTAGGGCCTACTTTTTCTTCTATTAGATGGAGAGTCTATGGTTTAATTCCTAGGTCCTTGATCCACTTTGAGTTGAGTTTTGTGCATGTTGAGAGATAGCAGATTAATCTCATTTTGTTGCATATGGATTTCTAGTTTTTCCAGCACCATTTGTTGAAGAGGCTATCTTTTCTCCAATGCATGTTTTTGGTGCCTTTGTAGTATAAGATAATTGTAATTTTGTGGGTTACTCTGTGTCCTCTATTCTGTCCCATTGGTCTACCAGTCTGTTTTGGAGCCAATACCATGCTGTTTTTGTTACTATTGCTCTGTAGTATAGTTTAAGGTCTGGTATAGTGATGCCACCTGCTTCACTCTTCCTGCTGAGGATTGCTTTAGCTATTCTGGGTCTCTTATTTTTCCAGATAAATTTCATAATTGCTTTTTTCTATTTCTATGAGGAATGTCATTGGGATTTTAATTGGAATTACATTAACTCTGTATAGTGCTTTTGGTAATATGGTCATTTTTGATAATATTAATTCTTCCTATCCAAGAGCAAGGTAGATCTTTCCATATTCTAAGGTCTTCTTTGATTTCTTTCTTTAGGATTCTGTAGTTTTTATTGTATAGATCTTTCACCTCTTTCATTAAGTTGATTCCCAAGTTTTTTTTTGTTTGTTTGTTTTTTGGTTTTTGGTTTTTTTTGAGGCTGTTGTAAATGTGATAGTTTTCCTCATTTCCCTCTCAGAGGATTTGTCACTGATACACAGAAATGTCTTTGATTTATGGGTGTTGATTTTATATCCTGCTACTTTACTGAATTCATTTACTAGTTCTAGAAGTTTTCTGGTAGAGTTTTCTGGTGGAGTTTTTTGGGTCTTCTAGGTATAGAATCATACCATCAGCAAATAGTGATAATTAAAGTTTTTATTTTCCTATATGTATCCCTTTAATTTCTTTCATCTGTCTAATTGCTCTGTACAGTGTTTCAAAGACTATGTTAAGTAGAAGAGGTGAAAGACGGCATGCCTATCTTGTTCCAGTTTTTAGAGAGAATGCCTTCAGTTTTTCTCCATTTAGAATGATGTTGCCCTGGGGCTCAGCATAGATAGCCTTTATGATGTTGAGATATATTCCTGTTATCCCTAATTTTTCTAAGGTTTTGAACATGAAAGGATGCTATATTTTGTCAAATGCTTTTTCTACATCTATTGAGATGATCATATGATTCTTATATTTGAGTCTATTGATGTGATGAATTACATTTATTGATTTCCATATGTTGAACCAAACTTGCATCCCTGGGATGAATCCCATTTGATCATGGTGCATAAACTATTTGATATGTTTTTGTATTGCATTTGCCAGAATTTTATTGAGAATTTTTGCATCTATGTTCATTAAAGATATTGGTCTAAAGTTTTCTTTCTTTGATGTGTCTTTGCCTGGTTTTGGAATCAGGGTGATATTGGCCTCATAGAATGAGACTGGAAGTGCTCCCTCTTTTATTTCCTGAAATAAATTGAAGAGTATTGATATTAGCTCTTCTTTAAAGGTCTTGTGGAACTTGGCTTTGTATCCTCCCGGTCCTGGTCTTTTCTTGGTTGGTAGGCTTCTGATGGTGTCTTCTATTTCATCACTTGGTATTGGTCTGTTTAAACTATGTATATCTTCCTGATTTAATCTGGGCAAATTGTATGACTTAAGAAATTTGTCAATGCCTTCAATATCTTCTATTTTATTGGAGTATAATTTTTCAAAGTAATTTCTAATTATCCTGTATTTCTATAGTGTCCGTTGTTATATTACCTTTTTCATCACATATGCTGGTAATTTGATTTTTCTCTCCTTTTCGTTAGCGTAGCTAAGGGTCTGTCAATTTCATCTATTTTTTCAAAGAACCAATTTTTTTGTTTTGCCAATTGTTTCAATTGTTTCTTTTGTTTTGATTTCATTGATTTCAGCTCTAATTTTAATTATTTCTTGCCTTCTACTACTTTTGCTCTTGATTTGTTCTTCTTTTTCTAGGGCTTTGGGATGTAATGTGAGGTCATTTATTTGTTAATTTTTTTTTCTTGTAAGAAATGAACTCCATGCAATGAACTTTCCTCTTAGAACTGCTTTCATCATGTCCCATAGATTTCAATAGGTTGTGTCTATGTTCTCATTTACCTCTAAGAATTTTTTAATCTCCTCCTTGATGTCTTCTATGAACCATTGTTCATTCAGTAGCATATTGTTTTGTCTCCAGGTGTTGGAGTAATTTTTATTTTTTATTTTGTCATTGATTTCCAATTTTATTCCATTATGATCTGATAAAGTGCATGGTAGTATCTCTACTTTTTTGTATTTGATAAGAGTTGCTTTGTGGAATATTATATGGTCGATTTTAGAGACGAATCCATTTGTTGCTGAGAAGAAAGTATATTCTCTCATTGAAGATTGGAATATTGTAAATATGTCAGTTAAGTCTAAGTTATTGATTGTATTATTGAGTTCTATAGTTTCTTTACTCAACTTTTGTTTGGAAGATTTATCCAGTGGTGAGAGAAGTGTGTTAAAGTCACCCAAGTTTATTGTGTTGTGGTCAATTTGACTCTTGAACTTGAGAAGAATTTGTTTGATGAAGATAGCTGCACCTTTGTTTGGGGCATCTGTATTTATGATTGTTATGACTTGGTGTATGATTCCCTTGAGCAGTATGTAATGCCCATCTTTATCCCTTTTGATTAACTTTTTCTTGAAGTCTACTTTATTTGATACAAGGGTGGAAACCCTGCTTGCTTCTGCAGTCTCAGTGAGTGGTATGATTTTTCCCAACCTTTAACCTTCAGTCTGTGTATGTCTTTTACTATCAGATGAATCTCTGGGAAGCAGCATATTGTTTGGTCTTTTTTTTTTTTTTTTTAATCCCTAGCCTATGTCTTTTGATTGGTGAGTTTAAGCCATTGACTTTCAGGGTTATTATTGAGACATGGTTTCTATTCCCAGCCATATTTGTTTATTTTTGTTATTTAACTTGACTTCATTTTCTTCTTTGATAGTTTTTCCATTAGGGTACTACATCCCTCTGCTGATTTATATTGTTGTTTTCTGTTTCCTATTCATGGAGTATTTTTCCAAGGATGTTTTGTAGTTCTGGCTTTATAACTATAAATTCTTTTAACTTTTGTTTATCATGGAAGGTTTTTATTTCATCTTCAAATCTAAAGCTTAATTTTGCTGGATACGAGATTCTCGGTTGGCACCCATTTTCTTTCAGTGTTTGATATATGTTGTTCCAGGATTCTAGCTTTCAGGGTCTGTGTTGAAAAATCTGCCATTATCTTAATTGGTTTTCCCCTATATGTAATCTGATTCCTTTCTCTCATGGCTTTTAAAATTCTTATTCTGGGATCAGGAAGATGGTGGGGAGGGGAGTGCATTGCCCCCGTGTGCTGCGTCACTGTGTGGGAGTATGACAAGTCAGGACGGCTAAAGGCTATCTTATTAGGAATTTCCAGCAATAGTGGGGTGCTCCGGAACCTGGAGGAAGGATTTCCATCGCACGAGGATCGGCTACGCGGACTCAAACGCGAGAGATTTGTCGCACGGAGGGTAACACTGCTTATTCAGCAAATCGCCCCGCGGCTAGAGTCTGCAGCGCGCGCTGGGAAACGAGGAGATAGCGAAGCAGGGATACAGCACTGCAGTTTCTGCCAGCCGTGCAAGCACCGTACTCAGGGCTGAATTCTGGGTTCGAGACGGGAGAAGGAAGCGGTCCATCTCGGTTCTCCACACCGGTCAGGCCACAGAGGAGGCCAGCGGCCACCATCTTGGAGAGCTGACGTCACCATCCCTGTTTTCGACTGACGGAAGATCATTCAGCCATAGAACAGGTAATTTCAGGCTGCCATTCGCCTGCGGCTTGTGGACAGATTGCTCCGGCTCAGTGCCTGGGTGCTTCTTAGAGCCTGCTCTTATCGGAGCGAGAACCGAGCGCGGGGCGGCCGAGTTCCGGCTCCCGGAACTGCCCTAGCCCAGGGCTGGGGAGCCTGCGGAGGCTGCTTCTTGGAGCCCGCTCTTATCAGAGCATACACGGAGCACGGAACGGCCGGGTTCCGGCTCCCGGAACGGAGCCCGCGGGGGCTGCTTCTTGGAGCCTGCTCTTATCAGAGCGTACACCGAGCACAGAGCGGCCGAGTTCCAGCTCCCAGAACTGACCTGGCCCAGGGCTAGGAGCCCGCGCAAACTGCTTCTCGGTCCGGGTCCTGCTGAGGGCCGGTCAGGACTCACCCCTTGCTTTGGTTGCCCGGCAAGGGGAACGAAATGATGCCATTCGCATAGGATACCAACATGGCAGAGATCTGATGTCATCAGAAAGCGGCGGAAGAGAGAACTTCATCAATACCAGCGGCGACAGAAACAGTTGGTCTCCTGGTAG
>NW_026000196.1:11798314-11837750 GCF_001458135.2 Marmota marmota marmota
GGGAGGGGAGAGGAGGGGAGGGGGGATGGTGGAGGATGGGAAAGGCAGCGGAGCACAACAGACACTAGTATGGCAATATGTAAATCAATGGATGTGTAACTGATGTGATTCTGCAATCTGTGTATGGGGTGAAGGTGGGAGTTCATAACCCACTTGAATCAAAGTGTGGAATATGATATGTCAAGAAATTTGTAATGTTTTGAACAACCAACAATAAAAAATTTTTAAAAAAAAGGAAATCAAAGCAAAAAAAAAATTCTTATTCTGTATGTTGGTCATTTTCATTATAATGTGCTTTGTTGTGGATCTGTTGTGATTTTGTACATTTGGCGTCCTGTAGGCTTCTTGATTTTGGATTTCCAATTGATTATTCATGTTTGGAAAGTTTTCTGATATTATTTCATTGAATAGATTGTTCATTTTTTTGGTTTGGACCTCTCTTTCTTCCTCTATCTCAATAACTCTTAAATTTGGTCTTTTTATGCTATCCCATATTTCTTGAATGTTCTGCTCTTGATTTCTTATCACTACCACTGTGTGGTCTCTGTTCTTTTCAAGATTATATATTTTGTCTTCATTGTCTGATGTCCTATCTTCCAAGTGATCTACTCTGTTGGTGATGCTTTCATTTGAGCTTTTAATTTGGTTTATTGTTTCTTTCATTTCAAGGATTTCTGTTTGTTTTTTTAGAAACTCTACCTCCCTGTTGAGATGACTTTTTGCTTCCTGTATTTGTTTATGTAGCTCCTGGTCGAACTGATCTTTCACTGCCTGTATTTGCTCTCTTATATCTTCCTTGAGTTCACAGATCATTTTAACCATGTACATCCTGAATTCCTTCTCTGTAATTTCTTCTGCTTTGTCTGCCAATGAATCTAACAATGAGGTGTCTTCTTTTGTTTGGGGCACTTTCTTCCCTTGTCTTTTCATGTTGCTCGTGTGTCTTCCTTTCCAGTTCTGTGAGTCTGGATTGTTATTGTTTTTACCCATAGGTTTGTAGCGCTCTTGTAGGGTTCTAAGACCTCTCCTTTGTGGGGAAGGACAATGTTAACAGATTCCAATATCAACAATATGCCACCTATGAACAATTCGTTGTTATTAAGACATACACAGTTTAGTCTTAATGTACAGAAATGTTGGATTCAATTATTATCTAAAATACAATCAGTAGTTTTGTAAAAAGTTTACAGTTTCTGATAGTGGACAATGAACTGGGTGTGGGGTGTAGGATGATATGCTGAGGAGGTAGGATGTGAGGATATAGAGTTAATGTATCTTAGAAAGTATGAAGGAGAAATGTAGTGAAGAGGGTTAGTAGCAAGAGAATAGACAGGAAGTAATTTAGGGTAGGCAAGTATGTGGGATGACAGTAGAGTACATAAAACAAACAAACACACATAACTATTTAGAAAAATACAGATGTTAAAACAGTAAAATTTGGAGGGGGAAAGAAAAATGAAAGAAGAAAAATGAAAAGAAAACAAAAGGGCATCTACAATACCTCTATATTAAATTATTCAGATGACTCAGTCCTCAAAACCCCATTTCATGCGAAGTTCTTGTTTTCACATATGTTGGGAATGTGAGGGCTGGAGGATGGAGGGGTAGAAGAGAAATAAATAAATAAATAAAACTCGAAGGAAGAAACCAGGTTGTTGCTAGTTTTAGAGATCCGTATCCTTCCTACTTTTCTTCTCATCCAGTAGGTGGCATGGTCTGTTGTAAGCTGGCATCTCTGCCCTCAGGATGGCGGAGGTAGCCAGGGTGGGAAGACTGGTCCTGGTGCAGGGCATCTGGAAGCATGGAGTGACACTCACCCATTCCTGCAGGGAGACTGCACCTCATGAGTCTCTTTTTGTATGACTTGAGCACCCAGTACTATCTCCCTCTCTTGCCTGGAGATTTCCCAGTTCCTGGTCTCTCTGTTAGGCTACAAACTTTAGCCCCCTCTCCCTCTTCCTTAGCAGTTCCCAATTGAGGAAACTCTCACACTGGGACTCCCATGGGGGACTCCCTGGTCTCACTGCACACCTGTGTTGGGCAGCTACTGTGTTGGGTTACTGTCTCTGGGGAGGGTGGAAGGTTGGGAACCTGGTACTTGGCTGCTGAAGATCCAATCTGGGAGTTGCCCCCATGGTGAGAATGTTGAGCCAAGATGGATGCAGTCTGCCTTCAGCACCAGGATGTCTGATGAGGTGGGAGGATCCTGGTGAGGTGGGGGGAGCCGGGTGAGGAGGGGGAGCCTGGTGAGTTGGGAGGAGCCGGGCGGTGGTGTTACCCTGTGGGTAGGTAGCAGCTCAGTGCCTTTCCTGGGAGTGGAGGGAAGTCTTGGCGATCTGCATGTGTTGAGAGGTGATTCTGCTAAGGCGCTCGGGAGCCCTGCGTGGGCTGGAACTTCAGGCTTTAGGTCCTGCTTGAACGCTGAGGCCCAGAGCCCTGCCAGGGATCACAGCACAGGTAATTTCTGGGGACAGCAGCTATATAGGGGTCTTCTAACACTCTCAGAGATGCAGTATTCCAACTAAGTTGAGATATGGATCATGAAGCAACACAGGATGCTGCCTCTCTCTTTCCCACCATCTTCCTTTCTCCCCTTTTTGTTTCTAACTGAAATATAATTTTCTTACCATACATTTGCCCTTTTGAAGCATACAATTCACTGATTTTCAATATATTTACAAAGTTGAACAGCCATCATCAGTCTGTAATGTCATATCGTTTTCATCAGAAAGAAACCCTGTACCCATTTGTAATCATTTTCCATTCTCCCTTCCTCCAGCCCCTGGCAATCACTAACATACTTTCTTGTTCACTGACATCATTTTTAAAATTTTATTTTAGTTATAATACAACACTAGGATACACCTTGACATAGGCACATAAGCATAGAACCCAACCTGTTGAGATTTAGTCCCCAGCACTTCCTGACCCTGACCCTCACTCCCCTTTCTTCACTTCACCAATCCCTGTTTAAAGTCTCTTTCTTTATTTAGTGTTTTAAATTAGTGTCTAGTGGATACACCTGATACTGGGACCTACCTGGCCACATCCATGCCCACACATATGAAAGTTTGGTCACATTCATTCCACTGTTTTTCCCTTTTCCTGTCCCTTCTACTTCCTCCTCAATGTCCTTTGCCTACTGATCTTTCCTCTATTTTGATGAAATTCTATGTATTACTGTTAAATTTACTTATTTGTTAAGTTAGCATATTTTAATGCTTAATGATGACCATATTTAAAAACCACCTCACAATATTCTTGAAAATTCAGCGCTCCAGCACACCATTAAAGCCTACTTCTCTCTGTAACAGGGTCTTCTAACGTATTAGCCTGGAAGACATTAAAAGTCCTCTGCCACTGCTTCTCTTCACCAAGGGGCCATTTTGATCTATTGGTTTTTGTTGTTATTGCAGTCCACGACTTATTTCTTAATTTTTATCTCTTTTTAATCCCAAAGGTTTAAATGTTAACAATCTTTTCTTTATGTTTTGAGCATTTCCAATAATTATTAAACATGAGAAGGACCTGTAGGTTGGTAAATATTAATTTATACAATCTAACCAAATTAAGCCTATAATGTTCATAATATTGATAAAGAAATAAAGAGTTAGAGGCAGTCAGGGTCGTAGAGAAGTCCCAGCCCACATGTTGGCTCCAGTTTCCCCTTGACCTGCAAACTAATTAGACTTAGGATTTCTATGGGCAGAGTCGGAGGCTCACTTCTCCCCTCATGCGCACTACCTGGCATAGTGCTTGGTCCATTCTGGGCATTCAACACATGCTGTTGGGTAATTTTGCACCAAGAGGGCAGTTTCCAGGCTATCCTATCTAAACTCTCCTATTGGTTTTGACTGGCTCTGCTAGATCCTTCTTTACTTGCACAGATGTGTTTGGGGAACTATTTGAATCGCTTGTCAGACTCTGCCTGCCAGATTTCAGTTGCCTAAGGTTGAGGGGACTGTTCCAGGACTCCTGTTTATGACTCCCAATTCTGCTGACTTTGGCTTGCTGGGGTGGAATCTACACCCAGCTGGAAAGTCTATTGGACAGGGCAGGCCTCTCCCGTCCTGTCAACTTTGACCTCAAAGAGTGTGTCCTGGCACCATGAATTAATTTCCATTTTAAAACTCAAATTTAAGACATGCTGCAGTTCTGCTAGAGAATTTAGAGAGTTTATATGCTAAGATCAGGCATTACAGTACAGTACCTAATAAATCTAGGAAATATAAATTAACCAGGAATGTAACATGTTTAACTCCAATGAGGGCTAACCCAGTTTTTTTGTTGTTTTTTTTTTTCTGATCCAAGGAGAAGTGCAATGAGCCATTCAGAGGCAACAAGGAGATATCCCTGATGGGCTTCATAAGCACATGCTGTCACCCTCAATGCTAATATCTGGATATAGCCCACAGATTTGAAGATAATTGCTATTGTTGTTTAAATGTCATTAGCCTACTGTGAGATACACTCAAACCATAATACTTAAGAATAATGTTCTTGGAGCTGGGGGTGTAGCTCAGTAGTAGAGAGCTTGCCTAGCATGTGGGAAAGCACTGGGTTCGATTCTCAACACCACATAAGAATAGAAAAATATTCTTTTAGGCACTGGGTTCTTGGCCTAGTGATTAGTCATTTGCAAGGCCAGAAAAGGAAATAGAGAAAGAGTAACAGTGACCAGGGTCATGGAACATTTATAAGAGATCCAGTTTAGGCACCATGATAGACATAAAAGTGTAAACCAGATGTTTTAGTCAGCTTTTTTGTCACTGTGACCAAAAAACCTGACAACAACCCAGGAGGATAATTTTTATTTTGGCTCATGGTTTCAGAGTTTCAGTCCATGGTCAGCTGACTCCATATCTCTGGGCCTTAGGCAAGGCAGAACACCATGATGGAAGGGCAGGATGGAGGAGAGTAGCTCAGGATACGGCCAACAGGAAGTGGAGAGCTCCACTCCCCAAGGACAAAACATGAACCCCTCAGTCACACCCCCAGTGACTTACTTCCTCCAGTACACCCTACCTGCATACACTTATTGCCCAGTGAATATACATCAATAAATTAATCCACACATTAGGTTAAGGCTCTAATAATTCAATTATTTCACTCTGAAAATTCCTGCATTATCTCACACGTGAGTTTTGGGGGAGACATATCATATCTAAACCCTAACAATAGGCTTAAGGAGGGAAATGACACAAACACACATGTACACACACAGGCAAATTGTATGCACAGATGAAATTGTGCAGTATTTTTGCTCAATGCTAGAACCTCAAATTGATGAAAATTTAGATAGCACCAATCAAATGGAAAGACAATTTGCTCACAACCATTGGTGATAATCACTTTATTTATTTTATTTTTTTTTTTATTTTTTAGGTATTGGGGATTGAACCTAGAGTCTCATGTATGTGAGGCAAGTGCTCTAACACCTAAGTACCTCCTGATCAATAATCATTTTTAAATAAAAATGCAAATGATATTAGATTTAACTTATAACCATTTAAACTAAGCTATGAACATTACCATGAATGAATGTTATAGGTGTTGTGGTGTAAATTATTCGAAGTTCGGAACTCCATTATCAAAGAGCCATGGGAAAAAATAGTGGGAATAAATTTCTTAGGACCTAGACAACTATAACTACTCTATTAAAAAAAATTTGTGATTTGTGACCTCCTTTTTTATGTGGAGAGTATTAAATGATATAAAAGGATGGACACTGATATTGTGATACCATTGTTGTAGCTTTGAAGTTTCAGAGTCACAGAGCTATTTCCTTGGATGCACAATCCCACCCAGCAACTTTAAACCAAGTATGTGAACAAAGGAGCTCTAAGATCTCTCTGGGTCTGCCAGTAGGCACAGTGCCAAGGATGGTAGAGTGCCCTTGGTCGGCTGCCTTAGGCATATGGAAGCTCAGCTGTTCCACAGAGGATGGGAGTGGTGCAGATTAATCAAAGGGTCTCCAGCTGCCTGAGCTGTGGGACTTGGCAACATTCTAAGCTTTCATTTGTTAGAGATGAGATGCTTCCTGTTCTGGTTGAATGAAGAGACTCAGGTCTTTGCACCGGACACGTAATTGTCACAGATACAGCCTCACTGGTAGCTCCGCAAGCAAACCTGAAAATAAAGTAAGGCATTCTGTCCTACTTCCCTAAACTTCAGAAGTTCTTCAAGATGTCAACATTTCTTTTGTAGGTATTAAACTGTATGGTTTTATTTAGTCTCCTAAACTACCTAAATCTCTTTCTGGAAGCAGAGTGTTATAAGGTCTGTGAATAAACTCAGAGTTAGTCAGATTAGGGCCACTATAAGCAGACATGCAAATATAACTACAGAAATAATCCAGAAATGATAACTTGATCTTTAGTTTATTCAGATAAAACTTGTCCCAGAAAAAAAAATCAATTTGAATGCAGAATAGGTGGACATAAGAAAGGAAGCTGAATAAAAAAAAAATATGTCAATGATCCATCAGGTTTCAGGTATGTTCTATAATTTGGTTACTGAAAGAGAATCATGACTCAGCTCACTAGACAAATTAAAAATACCTATCATTCCAAGAAAAGTGCTGTGTCTCAACTCCCTTTTCCAGTTAATGTGTCTAATTATCTAATTGTTCCCAACTGTGTGGTTTGAATTGCTTTTCATTTCAAGGAGATATTTTTACCATCAGCACCATAGCTCAATTCTTCCCAAAACATCAACATTTTCATAAGGAATAATAGCACATACATTTGCTTCCATATTGGCTTCAGAAATAACGGTTTTTAGAGAGTAAAATATAACCAATCAGAAACTATCACCAACAATCTATAAAATATTTGACTATGGAAAAGTAGGAAAATTATGTAACTAGTGATGAACAGCTGTGTTTTTGAGATGATCAGCCCTTACTATCCTGTTAGCAGAACTCACAAAACCATGACAGAAGATCCATTGTAAGCTGATTCATCTCCAGTTGTTCATCTAGCTAAATGAAAATGTCTGCCTTCTATGATTTGGTCATTATCTCAGAAAATTGATATAACTAATCTACCGCAGGCTTTTATAATGTGTGCACTGAGTTTATATGCTTGTGTTTATTCTATAACGCTTTGTAGTCATCCTGATTACCCCTCTTGAAAGCAGGTGGCATAAACCTCTCCTTACCTACCAGTTTCTTAGCTTCTATGCTAGTGACAAGCCCACATCAGAACCTCGGCTCCAAGTAGACTCTCCAGGTTCTCTCTAGGAACAGCATAAAACTGCAGTTGGAATACATTCGTTCATTCATGCTACTAACCCAATTTTTACAATGGAATATGATGCATTTACCTAATAATGTAGAAAAGATCATTTTAGGAAATTTTAAGTGCCAAAAATTATTTACTAAAAAATTGTAATGAATATTTTCAAGCATAACTCTTTACTGTTCCTAACAGGCAAAGTATCAGATCAAAGAGTGAATGTTTTGAACATTCCTGATACATATTACTAAATTACTATCTGCAGAAGCCATATCATTCGAAATCTGAACAGGAGTGTTTGGCATGTATTTATCATTGCACCATTAATTATCGGCCTATAATTTGTTAATGAGCATGACATATCACTGCTATTTTAAAATTTCCATTTCTTTGATACTTACTGAGTTGGGCTTTTGTTTTTATATTGATTATTTATATTTTCATTTTTGTCAATTAGTCACAAGTTTACTCAGACATTATTGTATCACTGATTTTCTTTAGCACCTTCCATTTTTCAATCCTTTAATCTTAAGAAGCCAATTTGTGTGTGGAAGTTTTTCCCCTACAGATTCTCAAGTCTACTGATCATTCTGTTTGTCTCCTTCTTTGATGTGATGGATAGAAATGCCTCCACCCTCCAAGATCAGGTGCACCTTCACACACATGTTCTTTCATTTCTCATATAGTTTCACTTTTCCCATCAAATTGTTCAGTCTGTCTGGTGGATTCTAGTTGAGATGATAAGGAAGGACGATATCTTGATTGTTTTCAAGAGTAAATCAGTTGCCCCAGTGGAGCTTATGAGATGATTTTTCCTCTTCTCTAAATTATTTGTGATAGTAGGTTTATTGTGTGTTAAAGTAATATTTACAAATGTACACATTGAGACAGCCTGATTCAACACTATAAATTCAATTTTATTTTGCTTTCTGGTTGCTCCTTTATTAGTTATTAATTATATATTGTTAAGTTCCATTAGTTAGTTTTTCCCAGTTGTAATAGGGCCAGCTTTACAAGATAATTTTATACCTGACTGGCATATATATTTTCCTTATCTTTTTTAAGGTTTTTTATGGGGGGGGAGGGATGGCTAGTTTTTATTTTTCCAGGTGTACTTTAGAGACATAGTATCAAGTCTTTTCTTTTACAGGCTTACTCCCACATAAATAGCATTCTGATTTTCATTAAATTAAACCTAAAAATTAATTTTGAAGATTAGCATCTGTGTACCATGCCTATCCAGGTGTATGCTCTTGGGTTATTCCTCCAGTTCCTATTCTAAGTCTCTTGGCAAAGTTAAAGTCTTTTTATTATTGTTTTCAGTTTTTGCTGAAGTTGTGTTTAAGTATTATTTTGTTATTTTGAGGATTAGGAAAAGAGGGTGTTTCCATAGTGTACATAAATTTTAGCTGATTCTCTTAATTTTCCAAGAGGACAAGTAAGTCATTCATAACAATTGTTAAATTATCATTATCTTTTACAATATTCATAACCCCTTGACTATTCATGGCACATGGCCTTGATGGGATTTTTCAGAACAAAGGTAAATTCATATTATAGAATTCAGAATGAAAATCATGGTCACAAGAGAATGAGTCTCAAAAGCATGCTTGTGGGGAGAAGAAGAGGATAATGGTGGAATTGTGCATGTGTAGCCTGTGGAAATTCACATGCATATTAGCATATAAAAGCCTCTAGATAAGCTCAGCAAATCAGAAATAGTTTTTAATCTTTTGAGGTGTTTTTTAATATGCTTTAAATAGTATTACTCAAACTCAATTTTGCATAGAATCTTTGATGCTTATTTACATCTCAAGGATTGTGCTTTCTAATCATGTTAGAATAGTTATAAACTGTACTTTTGAAAAGACAGGGACACTTGAGAATTGTTCTAAATGTTTATTTTTATTTGGCATAGTATTTTATATATTTATAAATTATTAGAGATAAACACATGTAAAAAGTATTTGAATTTATGGACTAAGTTATTATTGCCCATAGAATATTTTTTTATTTGCTGAGCATGACACACTCACATTTTATTTAATAGTTTTTCATTTGTACTCATTTGTAAAATAAGCCATGATATTTCATTGGGGTTGGTATTTAGTTTTGATAGAATTTTGCAATTTTTATAAGTGGATAGAGAAATTGGCCATATCTGTTAAACAGTGAAACAGTGTAAGTGAATGAGAATCAGACATATGTCTATGAATGCGTGCATGTGCATACTCACATATTCTGGAGAATCACATTGATCTCCACATGGTTCATTCTTGAAATGGATCCATGATCTTTGGTTAGTGTAGTGAGTCCCCTACTTAAACTGACGGGCATATCAGGAGATATTCACTTTAAGTTTTGATCTAAATAGCAGATATTTATCCAATATTTTCTGCTGGTCTACAGAATCCGAATTGTGAATTACTATGACCTAGCCCTCTTACATTGATTGTTTCATGCACTTTTTTAACATTTCATTCTGTTATTATCCTTATGCAGAAGGGTGTACAAAAATCAGCAACATCTGAAAAGGAGCCTTATAAGATCTATTCTTCCAGCCCTAACCTCTTTCTTACTTTGCACCCGAAGATTAATCCTACTTTCTTCCCATACAAACTGCTCTACATATCTAGAAACTTTGGCCTCCATGTGGATGTCAACATAGAGTAAAATTGTGGTGAAAAAAGGAGAAAACCTTGACTATCTACACTGCTCTGGAAAACCCATCAGGGGCCAATGGCTAGGCTTTGGATATTTGGCAGCTGACTGAGCAAAGCACAGATAGCCTAGCCTCAGTGTATTTAGGAGGGTTGCCAAAATGAAGAAAGCATATTTGTGCCATAAAACCATGGAGATATTCTGAATTTGAGGTACTAGGTGCCTCTAAAGGAAGAGGTGGGGTTGGTCTGATACAGGGGAAATGATGGGAAGATGTATAGAGAAATACTTTCTGCTTCCCTCCACAACCTATGGAGTTGGACAGTTACTCCTCCTTTTACTTGCATAAGATATGACTTTACTTTTTGAAGAGGTATAAACAGAGAAGCTCCAGGCCTAGATGTATCAAGAACATGTGAAGGTGATCAATGGCAGGACAAATGGGGGAGTGAAGGGGAGGTATGTTTAGGGCTTCAGGAGAGAAAAGGGGGGTTTAGTGAAAGTTTAGCTGCTGATCTAACTCCTACCCTTTTACCTTTGGTCTCCTACATACCAGCAGACCCAGCTATATTGAAAAAAAAGTCAAGTCTGAGGACTACACTTTAAATTCAAAATCTTTAGATAACTAACATTCAACATCTTTTAGCACAGAACAATTCATGACTCGGACAGCACACAAAAGCCTAAGAGGTACAGACAGCCTGCTATACAATGTGCCTAGTTAGTGTACTGAAGGAAAGCACAAGTGACCTATAGAAATTGCTTAACTAGTTACAACTAGGCATCTGCCTTATTTGAACATGGTCTGATCTGTTGACAGCCTGTGGTTGGTTAAAACTTGGCAGTTTGTGATTGGCTGGCTCTTGGCTGTCTGTTACAAAAAGTGTACAGATGCTCCTCAGAATTCCAAAGGAAAAATATCATCACTTGAAAGTGCATTTAATACCTAACCTAGTGAAGATCACAGTCAGCAACATAGTGGCACTGTAGAGTATCAGTTGTTTTCTGGGTGATTGTGTGCTTTTTGAGCTGCAGCTCACTGCTGCATGCCTAGCACCATGAGAGAGTATCGTTTTGCATATATCTAGCCTGGGAAAAGATCAAAATTCAAAATTTGTTGAATGGTTTCCAAGGAATGTGTATCACTTTTGCACAAGTGTGAAGTCAAAATATCCTAGGTTAGGGACACTTATGCCTCCTAAGTTAGGTTTCTGTGTATTTACTAAGCTAGGCTATAATTCTTTAATTTTTTTTAATTTAGCTATTTTTTATTTTTATTTTACTTATTTTATATTTTTTAACTACACGACAACAGTGGAAAGCCTTACAATTCTTATTACACATATAGGGCACAATTTTTCATATCTCTGTATATAAAGTATGTTCATACCAATTTATGCCTTTATACATGTATTTTGTTGGGGGTTTTTTGCATTACAATTCTTAATACACATATATACCATAATTTTTGTATTTCTGTTTGTATATATATATATAATTGACACCCAATTCAAATCTTCATACATATACTTTGTATAGGCTATGATTTTTATAAAGGATTGCAAAATGTGAGACAGCCTCAGACCAATGTTCTTGTGCTTATTTATTTTAACACCTTTCTAGAGAGATCTACTATACCAAGGAAAAGGTTTATTGATAAATAAAGGATCTCTTAATGAAAATGGTTGAAAATGAAATTATTGAATAAATAATATAGAACAGATTTTAGAACTAAAGAACACCACTGTCCAGATTGAAAGGGCCTGATGAGCATTAAAACATTAAGCATTACAAACGTTCTTCAGGACATGTCTTTATAAAATTACAGAGCAATGATGATTTCTCTCTAACTGTGAACATATTTATATTTGGGGCAGAAGGAGTCATATATAAAGTATGGGAAAGTAAAGGTCTGTTAATATCAAAAAGCAGTACTATAATCTTGAAAAGCATAGAGCATATTTTCGAAATCCTGGAGGAAAGTGTTTACCCCACAATTATATTGTGTTAAAAAATTTATCAAATATTAGAATAAAATAAGGACATATTCAGACATATCACCTCTCAGGAAAATATGTAATCGTGTGCCATTTCTTGGGAACACACTTTATGTTCCACTAAAGTAAAAGAGTAACCCAATCAAGTCAAAGATGAGGGGTGAAGGAGATAGTGAGTTTATCACAGGAGAACTAGGTGAAGAAATCTTCTAGATGAGCCTGTGAAAATGTAGTTTCTGTGATAATGGAAATACTATGCACCTGCAGTTTCTAGTACAGCAGCCAATAGCCACAAGTAGTTACTAAAAACTTGACATGTTCATGACTAAGTCTTTAATTTCACTTAGCTCTAATTTAAATTTAAATAGCCACATGTAGTTGGTGTCTACTATATTGGACAGAGTGTTCAAGATTATGGTAAAAGAAACTTATCATGATGCTGGGCAAGAGAGGTTTTAGGAATTGTAAAATACACAGCTATAGAAGATCATGTTTCCAAACAAAACATGGCCAAAGATTATTTCCCATCCCAAATACTGTTTTTTACGATGTGACCTTGCCATGATTTTGTTGAGAGGTGAGTTTTGTTTTTCCTCTTAGGTATGAACTGGCCTCATGATTCCTTTGGCCAATAGACTGAATAGAAATTACATTTGGAAATTTCTGACACAGAAATTAAGAAGTCCTTGTATCTTTGGCTTTTAATGCTGGAGAAAGCCAAATACCATATAAAAAGTCCAGTGACTCAGCTTGCTATTCTATGAGAAAGCCCAAGCCAAACACTTAGAGACACAAGAGACTGCATGAGAAAGAGAGAGTTCCAGAGTCTTGATGTCCTACTCAGAACTGCCCAACTGAGCAACCCATAGAATCACAAGATATGAAAAAATGGTTGTTGCTTTAAATCACTGAGTTTAGTACTGTTACAGGGTGATAGATAACCAAGCAGCTGCATTTCTAGAGAGCCATATTGGAGATAAAGGAGATAGATTCTGAAAGAAGCATATGCAAGAGGGGACTTGTAGATGGCCTGGTGTTTCTGACTTCTTGAGGAGGTGTTTGTTAGAAGAGCTTGTAACAGATACATTGTAAACTATGCAAACAGAAAATAAGACTGCAGAAAAGCAAAATTTCATACAAGAAAGGAAGCATAATCAAAGCACACTGCAGGACTTCATTCAGGAACATTGACTAGTATATATAACCATGATAGCATAATTAAAACATTCTTCTTTTGAGAATCTATCAGTGAAAGAAGAGAAAAGAGATATGTCTGGTGGCAAGGTAGATTTAAGGGCACTTAAATATGCATCTTTTTAAACAGAAAATGACAGAAAACATCTAAATGTGAAAATATTAATGTTTTGTTCACATTCCAGAGAGAAATCTGAAGAGTTTAATATGTTTCTTTCTAAGGAACCTGAATTTAGAGGGCAGATGAGTGGAATCAATATTACATTTTTCCATACAGAATTATTTGATATTTTGAAAGATGAACATTTATTTTTATATATCATTTTTTTTTTCAAAAACCAGCTAACCAATTTAGGTAATTTGTATTTGTCAGACCAGGATAGCAACCTTCCCGGTTAGGCCATCCTGCCACATCAACTTGGCAGAAATTAGAGAGTGTCCTCCCATAGAGTGATAGCTCACAATCAGAAGTGTCAGGTCTGGTGGCCATTTCTGGCCCTCTTCTTGGTGTTCATGAAAATTTTAATAGGGAAACAGAGAGGGTGAGTCCATAGATATAAGCTGATAACTGCCACCACCCAGAGCTCCCAAGCTTTTCATGTCACCCTATACCCTCTGACCCAGATCATGTTCACATTTTGAACATTGAATTAAGCTGTCATAGCTTACATAATGTTATCCACAAATTTTCCTGATAGAACCTCAAAGTCATGAGCGTCTTGAAAAGATGCTGAAATGGAGAATTTATGGAGCAGGTCATGAGGTCTTAGAAACTGTCCAGTAGATGCAGATTATGATTTTAAGAGACCTGATAGCCTTTCTATTTACTAAAGAGCACTGATTTCCACAATATTCTATTGAGGTGGTTGGAGAAATAAAACAGACTCCTCTGGACCATTCAAGTTCAAAAAGGTGTTAAAGCCCTCATAGCAGTGAAGTTTCCTGCTGGTAAACGAAGGCTGGTAATTTACCCTCCTTTGAGAGTCAGGGATACATGGTAGCAATTGTGATGCATAATGATGCTTCATCAAGAAAACTTTGGCTCAGGGCCCTTCACTGTTATGAGCAAGAAAAGTAAAATTCTGAGCTGAAATTGAAGAGGAATCCAACAGTAATTAGTTGCAGTACCATATAGAGATCAGGGTGGAAAGATCTGCTGGGCAGCTCTTCAAAGAACTAATGGAGCAAAACATGGCCCAGTGGGGACTGCTGATCAAAATAGACTGGGCGCTGGACATGGACACATGGACTTTGACCCTACTGCCTTCTTCCTTTTTCCTTGAACACATGAGGCAAATACCATTCTCAGGAATTTTCTCCTTGAAATGGTCTCCCAGAAAGCCATGTGGTTGGCTAGATCCCTCACCTCCATGTGCTGTTCAGATGTCTTCTTTCTTTCTTTCTTTCTTTCTTTCTTTCTTTCTTTCTTTCTTTCTTTCTTTCTTTCTTTCTTTCTTTCCTTCTTTCTTTCTTTCTTATTGGTTGTTCAAAACATCACAAAGCTCATGATATATCATCTTTCATACATTTGACAACAGGCCTCCTATATTTTCTCTTTGTAGGTGCTATTTCCTGTGATTAGAAGAGTTTCTTTTTTATCTTTTCATTACATTGACTCCCATGCTTCTCCAGATATTTCCGGAAAGTCTTTTGATTTATTTGGTACCTCCCACCAAGATGGAATAAGTTGCCACCCTGTACACCCCAGCAGGGCCCTGTGCTTGTCCCTCTTCTAGAGCTCAACCTGCCCTTCATAGTGGCTACTTGCTTGACTAAACCTCCCACAAAATTTTAAGAGCTTGGAGAGAACAGTTCATTGGTTTTGTTTTGTTTTTTTTCTCAGAAACCAGGACATAGAAATCTCTCAAAACTATTTGTTAAACAAAGGCAGTAAAATATGCACGTGTATTTATTCTTAGACAATGCATGCCCTTTTATTTATGGATCATCACATTCCCAAGTCATTGGGTATACCCATGTGGTTCCCAAATGTCACCATGCCATTTCTAGCTTGGGTTGTGGAATCCACAAGTCTGTTGCCATTATGAGATATTCTTAGGTCTCATCTATTTTAAAATAGACAATAAAATTAAAAACCAGTACTTATGTTCTGAAGCTAAGTTTTCTTGCAATCTTATACTCTGTCCTTACTTATTACCTCAACTATCTTGAAGGAGTGACCCTGAAAAATTCCCTGTACTCTTTTATAATCCTTTTATTCTCCCTGCTCCTGGATCAATCTGGAAACTTCCTTTCTTGAAGGAAAATGGGCATATCATCAAATTAATTTTTTTTCTTAGCCATTCCCATCACCTCTAGTTTTTATTACTTCATAAGAGATAAAAATCCTGAGGCCCTTTCCCAAATCAGGGCAGCTTTAGGAGCTGACCCCCTTTCTGTACACTGCCCCTCTAGTGGTTCTGCAAGATCACACTCACTACACTGTGTGTATTGTGGAGTTGGCATAAATGTTTTGAAACTAGGCAGACCTTCTGCAGTGTTTAGTTTTTGGCAGAATTTATGTTTTTGGCTGACTGCCACTGTGAAATGTGTTTAGTTTGAACTGATGGGGCTGGTCAACACCACAGGTCAAAGGTAAGTCTGGCTAATTCTGACTAGGTGAGGCAAATCATCCCCTTTTCCAATTTTCTTTTTGCTTTCCTTACCCCCTTGGAGCAGGTTAATCCCAGAAAAACATTTCTGCCCTCCTACCTGATTCTCTTTGATGAACACAGTTCTGTGATATGACTCTTCTTCAGTAATCACACATGCAGAGGATGGAAGAAGCTACTCAGGGGTAGGTGAGAGAAGGGGTCAGGTCTAACATTAGGAAACAAAATGCTGTGGCATGGTGTGGAGAAGAGGGTTTCTGTGAATAATACTGAGGGTGCAATATGGCATATGGGTTCTAACACCCAGCGTTGCTCAAGAGCAAGCTAAAGAGCCCACAGAGGAGAACAGGAGAATTGCCAACTTGAAATGAGATTCTGATGCTGACTGTCTCATGTCACTGCAGCACAAGTAGTTTTTGTTCATTTTTTCCCCAAGAAGGATTTGCAACAAGCCATCATCATACGACTGCCCATTTTATTCAGTTCAGTAAAATGACTGGGCTTTTCCTACTATTTCAACCAAAATCTGTATGTATGCCAGCCTGAGAAAGTGTATATTTCCTGAATGAGAAGTGTGACCCAGCTATTATGAGCCCCAAGAGTCCTGTGGGATTGGTCACTGAGGTGTAGATGACATGGAAATAGGGTGAATGCAGTTTCCCCTGTGGGATGTGAATGCCACTACAGGAACCATCAAGGTCAAGGTAAGCCACAAAGTTTACGAATATGATTTAAAAGCAAAGCGATATCAGGACCATATGACAATTAGCTAACAGTAATTACTTGATAACTGAGAGTATTTGAGATGCATTCATTTTTTGTATTTTTGAAAGAAAATAGGTGGGAGGTAAATATTAACATGAAAATGTTTCACAAAGGAGCTTTGTCTGTGTATTTTGTTGTTGTTTTTGTTGTTGTTCTCTGCTAAATAGTAGATTTAGCCTGATACACAGTAGGCACTCAATACATGCACCAACTAAGGGAATTAATTCATTAAAGGTATGTTTTAGAGTGCACTTAAAATGAGAAAAATTAGCAATTGCCACAAGTCTAGTAAAACCTAAATTGAATTTTACCAAACACAAACACAATCCCTGTTAATATAATTTTTCCAGATGCGTATTTTATTTTGGGGATTATGAGTTAAGCCTCTGTATTATGTTGAAGTGCAAAATAAAGGAGCATACTGGATTTAGATGCATTATTTCAAATTCAAATTATGTGTGTATACACTCACAGAGATAGATGCATATAAGTATAAATTCCCTCTGTCTATGTTACAAAGATATTATTTTCTCCTCTTTATAGTTAAGAAGAGGAAAAGAATACTGGTAAATATAATTTTGGATTTAAAAAAAATCTCTACACTATCTAATAGGGAAGCAAGAGTCAAACTGAGGTGCAGTCTCAAAGAGCTTGGCTCTGTATTTTAAGGGCACATGATGCAGTCTATTGAGAAGGAACAGTACCTGTATTAGTGTTTTTCTTTTCTGCTGGCCCTTGCTGAATTTTGGCCATGACTTCTGCTAACATGTGCTGGACCAATGATGTTTTTGATTGCAAAACACATCCCCAAGATTGTGGGGAGTTTGCATCTCATGAACTAATCGCCCTTTGGTTTCTGCAGAGACGGGCAGAATGTGGAATTCAGCAGTCCTTCCATAATAGGCCTGTGGTTCGGGCATGGCTTGGAAAGGGCCCTAGTGCTGGCAGGCACTCCAGGCAAATTTTCCAGCAGCAGCGTGGCTCCATTTGCCTCCTTCAACAGGTCTTCAGTTGGCTATATTAGTTCATCGGCTTCAGACTTTGAATTGGCACAAATGCATTGTGCAGATGGGGCAGTCACATCGACAGGCCTGGAACTAATTAAAAACTGGAATATTTTAGATCAGTAGGAGGAAGTGTGGCCAGATTTGCAGGGATAGTGCAAGAGAGCTGAAAGAGCAAATTGACCCAGCCCTATGAGAAAAAGCTGCTGCTGCCTGACCTTAGGTAGCCCCAGCTGGGCTTGGGCATGTCCTCTTGAGTGATAGCCATGCAAATCTGACAGGTACTGAACCATCTCAGTGTTTAGGAAATACGTTACTTAAAAAAAAAAAAAATCTTCCTAGTGGCCCAATGTTTTATTAAGAAGAGTAAGTTTGCCAAGCTTGTTAGCTTCAGGGAAGAGACACATCCAAGTGAGCAAAAGGCCCGTGAAAGGCATTTATAATGAGGGAAAATTACTGCCCGGTTGGGTGTCAGGGGCTATGTCCAGAGGACCGATCTTTAGGCTGACTGGAGGCACACCCAACAACCTCCCGCCATACTGGGACACCATCCATAGGGCTTTCTTGTCGCCCTCCTTCCCAGGCATGCCCTAAAACACTGTGCCTCCTTTCTTTGTCGCCTCCTGCTGGCTGTTTACATCTGTCTTGGTCTATGAGTCATAAACTCACCTTGGCTCAGATTGAGTGTCTTGTCTTGCAAAGGACCTCAACACTGTTTGTCCCCAACTGATTTTATTCCAGGTATAGGTAATCCCAAGCCTGTTCTTAGCCTTATCAAAGAGGCTAAGTGAGTTAGAGCTGACAGTTGTGAATTAAAGTCCATTGCTGGTTTTTGGTGTTTTTTTGGTTGTTTGTTTTATTTCAAAACTACACATTTTTTTAGTTTTTTGTTTGTTGTTTGTTTTGGCTCATACGTATGTGTCTAGCACTAGACTAAATCATAAAACATTATCCCATTTTATCCATACAACAACAACAAAAAAAAAAAGTAAAGAAATTATGGCAACTACCTCTCTACTTTTTTGTTTCTGTGAGTTTGAGTACTCTATCTACCTCATACAAATGGAATCATACATACAATAATTGTTGTTTTCTGACTGGCTTATTGAACCTAGCATAATGTCTATATGCTTCATCTGTGTTGTAGCATGTCAGAATTTTCTTTCAAAGACTGAATAATAGTCTATGGTACACATATGCCACATTTTATTTATCTATTCATCTTTCCATAGATTTATGGGTTTCTTTCACCTTTTGGCTATTATGAATAATGATACTATGAACATAGGGGTACAAATCATTCTTGCACTGTTATTGTGTTTTATAGGTGAGGAATCTGAGATACAGAGACAGGAAACCATTTACCTTAGGTAATATAATATTTAACTTATAGAACCAGGATTTAAATTCAAGAATGTGTCCTTTGTATCTCTCTTCTTCAGTCTCTCCAAAGGACAGCTGTCTGTCCCAAAGGAATGAGCTATACATTGTGGAGATAAAGCACGAAGTAAGAGATCATCAAGATTTGCAATAATTCAAACTTCATAATTCTGGTAATGAACTTTTCAATCTGAATTCACAGTAAATTATACACCATTCCTAAAACATCAGGATGTGATGCTTTCTATTGTATTGACCACATTAACTTATCACTTCTGATCAAAAGCAATACAAAGCTTTGATCATATTATTCCACTGTGGATTAACTTTGGTCACTATGAAAAATTTCTCCCATCATTAGCACTACAATTTGTCCTTCATAAAATAGCTTATACTGCAAAATACATGTTGATGTTCCCACTTTTTAGAAGAGAAATCCAAAGCTCAAAATGGTGTCTATAGTTCAATATTACACCTTTCTTGATCAAGCACCCTAGTTCTTTCTGCTACCTCTTGCGTCCTGGTCATTGTTTATGTTGGGTCATGCAGTTGAACTTCAGTGAATCAGATGCAAGCAAAATATTTGTACATAGCTGCTGTGAATATTTGATAAATGCCTTTGGGAAGATTATAATGATCCCTAAAAATGAACAATTTATAAAAGTCCTTGAAGGACAAAGGCTTATGAAAATGGATTAATGAGTGAACTTTTGATGAAGATAATTAATATTTAATGTCTAGTAAGATATCATCCATAATATTACATGCCATAATATCCTGCAGGTACCAGCAGCTACTTCTAATAACATAGTTTTCATGGAAGGTTCTGGTCTGGGGAGTTTGTTCAGCAATACTCTGCTCAGGGCCACCTGGATCCTTTTCAAAATGTTTCCTGTGTCTCAGCCTCCAACTCAACTCTTGATCCTGGAAAAGTCTGTGTCTCATTCCAGCTCACTGCTGTGATTTATTTTTGGTGGTAAAGGGAAGAATTAGTCATACCTACTCTTCTGTTTGAGTCTAATGGGAGCATTGTGACTGGTGGTAAAGATGGCAGTTTATCAGGCTGGTGACTTGTGGGGTTTATGGCATAGGCCTCCTTGCTTGTCTGAATTTTGTTTCCCCTGTGAGTCACTCTACAATAATAATGAAGAGGTGAGGTCCAGTGTCCGACAGTGAACCTCCTTGTACTCAGCTTTCAGCATTGCCATAATTCCATATTGTAAAAGGAAAGATGATGTCATTTTCTTGGCAGTTGAAAACAAAGGGGGCAAATAAAAATGACCAGGACCACCCAAAGAACTGCCAATCAATACTATTGACAATGAAGGGGAAAGTGTTCTTTCCCTTAGTCATAAAGTATGACTGAGCTAAGCAGTATTGACCTTGGGGTAAGGGATTTCTTAAGATTTAATGAGTGGCTAGGAAGCTGATGGACCTTTAGTCAAACTGGTTATTAACTGACTAAAAGTGTCTGACCCTGGAAACCATAATTGCTGCTACAAATACAAAGCACATAGAAAGCCCAAGTCTGACTTAGACAATGTGCTTTTGTAAGCAAGCCTCAATGGTACACCATTGCACTGACCTTACAGAGCAGCCTGAGAGTCCTCTGCCACAGAGCTACATACCATTCTTAATGGACATAATTTCATGAAGCCCCAGTGCTAGGAATAAATTCCAGAAATAATAAAGGATGGTATATGCCAGTCTTACAGACCTTAAGATACCATATACTCTAGGTAACAATGCACTTCAAAGTTGAGGGGTTGAGTTGATATCTCTATAATTACAATGGCCAATGCTGTCCATTGGAAATACAAAGTGGGCCACATGCGTAACTTATAATTTACTTCTAGACACATTAAAAAGGTGACTGAATTTCAATAATATTTTTTCTTTAGTACATATAAAATATTATCAGTACATATAAAATATTATCATTTTATATGTACTCAATGAAAACTTCATATATATTTTAAATTCATTTTTATACACAGTTTTGACAATCCAGTATGCATTTTACTCTACAATAATAATGAAGACAAGTCACATTTCCAGTGCTCAAAAGTCACTATCATTTTGGATAGTGCAAGCTTTGGAAATTATTTAGGTTTATATAATGCATTGAATGCTCAAAAGGGTTAAGTGGCCAAATCAGTGAGGTCCATTTTCTCATAATGATCAGCAAAGAACCAACTTATGCAGAAAGGTTAAATAAGACCAGGTGGAGAAGTGATGAGTGCAGGATCCAGGATCAGGTAGATTCCTCGTTAGGAATAAGCAGGCTGTCAGTAGAAGGTGGAACAGAATCACAAAGGCAAAAGCAGTCTCTGGAGCAGCAAGTCATGAAGAAAAACTGGGGAGTCCAGTAATGAGGGTTGGCCCATGGTCAGAGAATCAAATTTCAAAAACTTTGAAAGATAAATTATATATTTCTAAGGAGGAAGACCAAATGTTGTTGCTTGATTGTTTCTGAGCATGGCTTCACACCCAGCAATTGCTCATTATTATTGAATGAATGAATAAATGAATGGCTGCTTACTCATGGGGGAAGTTTTTATTCAGAACCTGGGCAGCCCAGTTAGTGTTGAAGGAATCGCATCCTTACGGTACAAGGGGTCACTCTGATTCGGGAAGACAGGGTTTGTTATATGCACGTTAGGCACATTGGTAAACAGGGAGAAAGACGGAAAGAAAGACTCACACCAATAGAAAAGGGGTGAGAGGCAGAGAGAGAGGAGGTTTCTAGTTAACTTCCTTTTTTCCAAATCATCTGAGTAAGTAAGATACAGAACAAAATAATTGGGGCAACAAGAAAACAACCCCAAACAATTCCTGAGTTGTACTGACTTCTGAAATTCCATCAGTGTGTTGCACTTTTACTCAAAGCACTGGTCTTCAAATGTAACCTCTTGGTATATGTGTAATACATAAAGAATTTTTTTTTTCATTTAAGAATAAAAATACTTGAAATGTGCAGATACCTTTTAAGAAAAAGAATATCATCTGGCTCATAGTCTCAGAATCGACATCAATTACTTTGAGGAAAATGCCTAGTGAGGAGTGAAGACATAAAAACTATAAAAACCAGATAAATGTATAAATAATACACAAAGATATTTCCAAACCCCATAACAATAACTGAAGATGAGAGAGGATGTTTTGCTTAAACCAATTTTCTGGTGTCAAGTTTTATAATAGAAAAATGTAACTCCAGATCAAGGTCAAATATGTATTCATTATTTACTCATTCATTTATCTAAAAAAACATTTATGATTAATCATCTACTAGGCAGCAGTCCCCATTCTGAATATGGAGGATAAAACTCTAAAAGACTTTTCTTTCATAGAATTTACATTTTTATGAAAAAAGACATGCAATACACAGCAATAAATAAATAAATAATAAGGTCATATCAGATGGTGAAATTGCTACAGAGAAATTCAGGAAGCAATGAGCTGGAAATCAGGTCAAGGGGTGGGAGCACTGCTGGCTATACAGGGGAGGTGATTTGGCTGTGGGGAGGCTGGATTGGAAGTGTTTCCTGGCTGGATGTGAAAGATAAAGTGGATTCTGCCTTGAGTAGGTCTGTGGATGAGGATTCCAAGCAGATGAAACAGATGAATACATGCACCTGTATTTTTATTTTAATATTGTACAGTGCCTGTGTTCAGGTAAAACTGTTATCTAAACTATTATAAATTATATCCAGAACTTGTTTCTTACCTTAGCATAATCAGACCTCAGACTTAACCATAACTCTGCCAGCAAGTAAGTCTTGAAGGACAATGTCAAAAGTCATCTCATAAGAAATTCATGATGCTATTGTGTACATATAGAGATCAGTTAACCCTGCTCCTTGCCAGAAAATACCATTGTAGTGGCACATCCTGTGTGCACCCATCCAGTGGCTTTGTTTTTAAAGTTTTTAGAGAAACCCTATGAAATTCTGGCTCCCAGACTTCCCTTTTCCAATTTTCAAGCTGAGCCTTTTCTATTTTTTTTCTTTTTTTTCCTCTCCTTTATGCTCTCTAAATAGAGTCAAAGGACATTGATTACATTACTACAAAACCTGGGGCCTCATGCATGCTGAGCAAGCACTCTACCACTGAGTTACACTCAGTTACACAGACCCATTTTTTTTTATTCTTTTCATCTTTATGGTTTCTCTGTGAACTATCAACTTGATTGCAGTATTATACTATGAGGTACTGACTACACTTTGGAAGGAATTGAAGAGCATAAGATGGCTCCAATAATCATTTCTTCATTGAGCACATGCAAAGCTTGCATTCTTTTTACATGTTTGCAGGTGCAGAAACAAAACCTATTGCTGTTCCTGATGTTGAGAAATTTTGTAAAAAACAGTTCAGGTTTCAAGGGTTCATCTCAGGTAGACCAGTTCTCCATTTCCATTTCTCAAGTGTATCATGTCTAGAAGTCTTACTTTAAGGATTCTTTTTAAGAATCATTGTGCTGCCCAGATTTGTTGTTAAGAAACACTTGCTCAGACTTGTTTCTATTTGCAAGTCTCCACACACCTAGTTTATTGCAGCATGGGTCAAAGAGCATCTACTTAGATCTGTCAGACAAAACTGATTTCAAGTTCTTATGTTACCAGTAATCCTGTTTTTAATTTTATTTTTAAACTCATAGATAATATCTAAGGATGCATGTGGAAAACACAAATTGTGGACAACAGGAATCAGGATGGTGATTATCACTTATCACATCTTTAATATGTTTCAAACACTATGCTAAGTACTTTTTCATCTATTTCCTTATTTAG
Source organism: Marmota marmota marmota (assembly GCF_001458135.2). Lineage (NCBI taxonomy): Eukaryota > Metazoa > Chordata > Mammalia > Rodentia > Sciuridae > Marmota > Marmota marmota. The sequence continues at coordinate 11,821,956 of NW_026000196.1, forward strand.
ATTTCACAGTAATCCTATAGGAAACATAGTATTATCCTCACTTTACAAAACAAGGGAACGGAGGGCCCCTTCAGAATCATCCAGTGACAGAACAAGGATACAGACCCAGGACTGACAAAGTCCAGGGTCTATGGTCTCACCAATATCAAAACACGGTTAATAAACCAACATTGGCAGCTTAGATAGTTTTTTAAAGAATTCATGGTTAAAAATAGGTCAATAAAAATAGATAAGTAGATAAATAAAAACAGAAGAAATACAAAAATTAGAAAATATTTTTCCTTCCTTTCTTATTAAAAAATAAAGCAATAGAAAACAAAAAAATAGTATTGTGATGATTTATGAAAAGTACCAGGGGAGCTAGGTTAAAGAAGGATTTGGAAGACTTGAGACCATGCAGAGAAGGAAAAAAAAAGTGACTCATTGTGCTTATGCTAAGAAAGCTAGAGGGGACATATCTCATACTTTTTCAAATGATCCAAAACACCATAGCTTACATTATCACCAGAATGATTTAAAAGCAACTTGTGCTTAGAAGATCTTTTGGTGGCAACTCCATCATCTGCTCAATGTCCAACAAGATTCTTTCTAGTTACCAAATAAACAATTCTAAGGCATAGCTGTGATGGTTAATGTTATGTCATAGGAGATTTATTTTAACCTGCTTTTATTTCATGGGTGCTTTCCAAGTTTTGCCTGTTAACTACAAAGGGACAAATGTTTCCTATCAGGCCAGGAGGAAAAGAGATGAGGTGTAAACAGAATCCAGACTAAAAATACAAAAAGCCATCTCTGGAGATAAAATATTTATAATCCATGCACTTGAAAAAACCCAAACTCATTTGCCTGGTAAGTCATTTCTGATAATTATTAAAGATTTTAAAGAGTGTATCAGAGCCCCTTGGGGCTGCACTTCATTTTTTGCCCACCTTTGTACAACAGCCATTAATACAGCAACTAGCCGCGGCAGGCAGTTCTTACCAGCAGTTTGTCTCAGCTTCTCCTCATTTTTGTGCCGATTTTTCAAGCACTACATAGAGTGGTTGATAAGACCCATTCAGTCATTCTAACTGATAAACTTACCAGGACGAGTGAGAAGTCCATGTACCATTGTGTAATCATTGACCAATGAAGGACAAGGACTGAGCTATACATGCTCCCTCTTCTAAATAGAGGATGAATTTGAAGTACATTTTTAAAATTTGTCTCATTAAATTCTTTGAGAGAACACTTTTGGATTGGCTTTTCCTTTTCTAAGTTAACTCCTCTTTCTCTTGAGTTTACTTTATTGTCATAATTATCATCATCAACATCATCATCATCATCATCATCATCATCATCAATGTACCCAAGTGCTTACCTCAAGCTTGCTTCTTAGGGGAACCTAGTCAAATAAAAGGTTATTATATTTTATCATTGAAACATTCTTTCCGTTTAGTTTCTTGTGAAAGTGCTATACAACACATATTTAAAGGAATATCTTAAGATTATTTTTATGGGGAAATGTATTGAAATTACTTGCTACCCCTTACACAAGTTAATTTTCCTCAGGGTCTAATAAAATTGTATTTGGAAATCATTGACCTAGCAAGAAAGGCATGGAATTTTTGTCTGCAAGTAGTTTTATATTTAATATATTCACTATTTCATGGATTATGAAATTCTTTAGTGGCATATGTAACATATTTACTCTTGCTTAGGATTTAGTTTACTTCTGGGTTATTTAAAAAAACAGCAACATCTTAAAAATTAGCCAAATTCATCTAAATTTCTCGATTTGACAGATGGTATCTCTTGAAACAGATTACATAAAACACTCATCCGAACGCCTTAATAAAAACATTGTGTCATGTCCCTCCAAAACATTTCCAAGAAGATCAAAGATGGTAGACCACTTGATTTTAAACTTTTTTTTTTTTTTTTTTGGTAAGAATGTCATAAAGAGTTGGTTGAAATAGGTTTCCCAGCCACATCCCTCAGAGATTCTGAGTTAGTAGGTTAAAAATTAATCCAAAAATAAGCACCTTAAGTCAACTTTTCAGGAGAATTCTGAAGATGACCCGAGGATCACACTTTAGGACGTCTGAATTTCAAAACTGAGAGTTCATCTTGCAATCAAGTCACTCCTTTTGTAGTTTAGAAAGATGATCCCAACAGTAATCTTTCTATTCCTTGTAGTTGTTGACCTTATCATGTAGATTATGACTAGGAAATTTAAAACAATCGTATGTTCTCAAAGTAGAGAGAATTTAATGGAGGAAATTGGTTACAGATGTAATGAAGAAGCTCAGATGCCAAATAGGGAGCAATGATGAAACTTCAGAATTAGCAGCATCGGGAGGTCACCCCATCCTGAGGCAGGTGAGAGAACGGAAGCATGTGGTAGTTCAACATCCCTGGCACTGAGTTTATCCTCAAGAACTGGTTCCCACAATGGTCTTGTATAACAGGAAGAGGAGCTATGGAGGGGCCATCACTGTGCCTGAAGATCCATCCAAGCCAGTAAAGGAGAGAAGAGAACTCCCTGGCATCCCATTCCTTCCTCTTGTCAGTTCCTTACCACTGGCTGCACTGGTCTGGAAGCTAGATGACAGGGGTACCTGGGAGTTGCAGTCCTCAGGTACAACCTCATCACAGCCACTCATGATTCAAGGCAGAGCAGGGGAAAGGCGGGGAAGGGCATCAAGTAAACAGGTTTAGGAGCATCACATTCATCCATTGCACCAGACTTCTGCGAGGATTATAGATGTCCACTTCTTGTTCCACATTACATTGGGTATCCTTGAAAACTGAATCACTGCAAACTCAATGCAGCCTGCCTGTGTTGCCCACTTGAGTAAACCCAAGCAGGCCAAACTTTGCGTCTTTAACTTGGGTTATGTCAGTGTCTAAGACTGTGTCTTTGTTATTATTGATAGTGAGCACCCTGCAGATATTTTGCAAGATATAAAACCACGCCATGCTGTAATAAAACACTGGATAGAAACTTCCTGTAGGTGAGTTTCCTCAAAGTAGATCCAATTCTAATCCAACAATTCTAAGAAAAATGTCGATTCTAAGAATTAAAGGTTGCTAGGTAAATAAAATTCAGAACATGAAGGTAAAAATCAAATTTTCTGTATTGTCATTAACTTGCTAATATGGGTCAAGAATCACCAAGAGGGAGATCAAATATGAAGTATTTTCAAAGCTATGTAACCATTTATTCATTCAACATATATTTGTTAATCAGCTATCATAAGCATGAAACTCTTTGAGGTGCTGAACATATATATAACAATAAACAATAAACAAAGAAGAAAAATAATCTTCAACTGCCTGCAGAACAAATTTTAGTAGAAAAAGTTATACAGAAATCAAAAGCAACAATAAACATGTAAATATGTAATATTTACTTTTTCACAGTCCTCTTTCTCAGATGAACACTCAAAATAATACTCAAGTTAATATTCAGTGATTCTACTTTGAACCTCACTGTAATGTATTCAATTCTCTTTTGGGATCTCATGAATTAGATTCCAATCTTTTTTTTTTTATAACTTGAATTATGGTTTGTTCTTTTTAACATAGAAACAATGAAAATAGTTAAATGGGTTCACTCTGGGTTAGGTTGACCCTCTTCCAATTCTGCTCTGCTCTTCCCTGGGAATATAACCACTGTGCCACACTTATTCATTCAATATACACTCATCCTTCCAGGCCCCAGTGCTAGAGTCGCAGGCCCCAACCAGGAAGAGAAAAAGAACCTGCCCTCAAGGAACATATGCTTTTTCACAGGAAAATGAATATTATTAAGGCATGTGCCTCAGCAGATTGTCACAAGGATTAAATTCCTTAATCCATGCAAAATACTGCCTGGCACATCCTGTGAGCTTACTAAATTTTAGGCTTTATTCATCATGTTATGCCGGTGTTTCAAATCTTTCAAGGAGTTACCACTTCCTTTAGGGTAAATTCCAAACTGCTCAGCAAAATAGACAAAGCCTTTCAGGATCTGGCTCCTGATGTTGCACTCTGCCTCATTTCCTACATACTCCTTCCCAGCGAGGCATATAGAATCACTCATGGCTTCCCTCATGTGTTGTCCTTTTACATCTTATGCCTTGATGCACCCTGTCCCCTCTGCATTGGATCTTCTTCTTTTACAACAAGCCTTCTTTGTGAATGAGCTCAAGTTGTATCCTCTATTATACTGACTCCTCTGTGCATATCCATGGCCTCAGCTGGTCACACTGACCCTTTCATCCACAAAGCATTCATATCTGATTCTGGTGGCACTTCTCCTATAGATTTCACCTAACCTACTTACATCTCACACTATGCCATGACAAGTTACAGTGATTAACAAGGATGTGTTAAATATGGTAAGATACCCTTAGATCCTCAGAGCAAACAAACAAACAAAAACCAAAAGCTTGAAGAAGATAAAGCAATGAAACAGGGACTTTCAAAAACTGATGACATAATTAAATTAATGTGTTACTTCCTAGTCTTCCTAATTGCACACACAAATTATGTGAAAGTTGCTTTAAAATATAAAATAAATATTTGTCTAAAAACTTAAGTGGGTACCATTTTGAGTTAATTCTTAACAACATAAAGTAAAGCCAGTTGAATGGAAAGAAAACCAAAGTAGTGGAATCCACAGCTCTAAGTAAACAGGCAAAGGCTGTTACAGAGAGAAGAGTCACTGTTCCCAGTAAAGGTCTGAGGGACACAAACAGGTCAACAAACACACAGCAGATGTGGGCTGGTGGCAATCATTGAGGCTTATGGCTGAAGGGCTATTTCAAGGTCAGATGAGTAAGGTCACTCTTTGTTGACAATATGGAACATTTGCTTGCTATATAGAATCTTATGAAATCAAAACAACTACAAATATCATCTTAAAGAGGACTATTAGTATAGATGCTGAGATGTGAGAGAAGAAAGGAGAGGAACTTAAGACCTCAAAGAGGGATCCTGAATCCCTTCAAAGGGGATCCAAATGAAATTAAAATGAGATCTGGACACCCAGGGGGCAGGTACATTGAGTGTTCCCATCTGAGAGTTAATCTTTAGGACCTGGGCCATTTGCTTGCTCCTGAAGCAGCCTACTCTCTGTTCACACATAAAACAGGGAAGTCTGCCTCTGTGGCAGGTGAGTTTGAATTCTACAAAACCAAAAGTTATTTATTCTATTCAGAAAAGGGGAAACAGATCCAGATGATGGAGGAAAGACATTATCCAGCATACCAATCAAGCTAATTCTTTATTTATAATTATACTTAGACAGCTACAAGTCACAAAGCTTTTGAGAACAACCAAGATTTTGCAAAATATGGCTTTAGGTAAATAAAATATAAAATAAATAGGCCCTAGGAAAAAACTAACATCAACAAAAATCTAATCAGCATCCAAAGAATGTTTAAGAGACTAATCCATTAAAATAAGAATAGGGAGTTATAAAAGTAGGAGTAAGAACATGAAAAACTATTAATCTATTAAGGAATAATTCCACCATTGTGTACATCCACAGGAATGGGATCCTAACTAGAACAAGATACATTCCATGTTGTATAATTATATCAAAATAGATTCTACTGTCATATAACTAAAAAGAACCAATAAAATATATAATTACCAAAAATAAAAAAAATATATAATAGAAATTTCTGGAAATCAATTGTTCGATTAAAGTATAAAGTGACAAATTCAGTCAAAATAAAAAAAACAAAGAACTAAATATTAACATGACAAAAGTTAAGTGAGATGTAGGAAAATATAATATCTGACTAATAATTTCAAAAAGACCAGAAATTTGGAAGCAAGGAAATAATCATCAAAGAAGCAATATAAGACAATTTCTAAGAGTGGAGGAAAGGATTTTCTCAGATGGAAAAGTTTCCATTGCTTGTTAAGAAGAACTATTATGCAGACATAAATAATGAGTGGAATAAGAAATAATGTGTTTATTCTTTAGATGGGTGGTGAAGGGGTGCCTCTATGAAAAGGGAAACACAAATACACATGTAAAAGACAAAAAGTTAGAGGAGGACATTTCAGGCTTATGTGGGACTTCTTTGAGAGCCAAAGGTAGAGACAGCACTAGGTCAGCCCAAGAAACTGAAAGACCAGAGTCAAGATAAGGCTGAAGATGCATCGTTAGAGAGCTGTAGGCAGTAGAAAATAATTTGTATGTTATTCCATAAGGGCAGGACTGCATTAAGAGTGTTAAAGAGTAAAAGAATGTGATTCAGTTCACTTAAAAGAAAATCATTTCTGTTTTGTGGGAAAACATGTGAGAATGGAGCATGAGGCCAGATAAAGAATTCCAGTCGGAGCTGACAAATCCATATTACCATGGTGACACCAGATTACAAATTGTAGACAGAGGTGCCTCGTGTCTTGGAGGTAGAAGATGTGCCTGATAAGCTAGCCATCAGTGGGGAGAGAGGATACAATCAGAAATAACCACTGAGTTTCTGGCTTAGGTAATATGTTAAAGAGTGCAGTCATTTATTGTCATGGGAAATATACGATGTTAATATTCTGATAAAGGGGAAAGGAAGAATTATGCTTAAGTAATTAAGTAAGTTTGAAACACCTGAGAGGTATTTAACTGTGAACTGTATGAGTGAAGCAGTGAGATCCATATCTAAAGTGCAGAGATTTCTGAGCTGCAGATATATGTTAGATTTTTTTTCATAATATTTTCTTGTTTATTAATTGTCTGTAGCAACTCTAATTGTGGCTATGATTTTTTGTACCTTCCTTTTATTTCTATTTCTATTATTTTGTACCTTCTTATTATTTATTTTTAAAATACTTATTTTTAATTGACATAAAAATAGTACATGTCCCTGGGGTATGGTGTGATGTTTAAACACATTGATACAATGCACAATGATCAAATCAGGGTGATGAGCATATCCATCATTTCAACATTTATCCTTTTCTTTGTGCTAGAGATATTCAAATTCTTCTCTTTTAGTTATTTTGAAATATATAATACATTGTTTTTAACTAAAGAGTTCTCTACTGTGATGCAGAACACTAAAGCTTAATCTTCATATCTAAATGTATTTTTGTGCTCATCAAGCAACCCTTTCCTTTCCTCCTCCTCTCTATCCTTCCTGGGCTCTGGTAACAAACAGTGTCTCTCTACTTCTATGGGATCAACTTTTTAAGCTCCCACATATAAAAAATATCATGTAGTATTTGTGTTTTTGTACCTGTCTTATTTCACTTAACGTAACGCCCTCCAGGTTCATTAATGTGTTCAAAAATGAAAAAGAGATTTTTTTATGTTTGAATACATATATGTATGTGTGTGTGTATCTGTGTGTATGTATATATATATACACATACATATATCTGTGTGTGTGTATATGTATATATATATACACACACAGATATAGATAGATAGATTCCTTTCTTATACATATATTCTTCATATATAGGTATATATATCACTTGTATATTATAGATCATACTAATATATACTTATATATATTGTATATTTATTTATACATATGTATTATATAACAGATATATATATATATATATATATATATACACACACACACATATGTATATATATACACACACACACACACACATATATATATGACTTTCTTCACATTTACCCATTGATAGATACCTAGGTTGATTTAACTCTTGGCTGTTTTGAATAGGATTGCAATAAACATGGGAGTACAGATGTCTTTTTGACATACTGATTTCCTTCCTTTTGATACATATGTAGTAGTGATAGTGCTGGATCATATGAAAATTCTATAATTTTTTAACCACTTAAATAAACAACTTAAATCCATAGGAATAGATGAGATCACCTAGAATAAAAAATAACAGCAGAAGAGATCAAGGACTGAGTCCTTAGGAATCAGTATTTGATGTCACATAGTAATGTAGACACCAGTAAAGGGGATCAATATGAGAAGGAAAAAAGAAGACACCATCACCAAGGTCACAAATGAATAGGAGAGACTGTTTCAGGAGCAAGAGGGCAAGTGACTATGTGGTCAGCCACTGGAGGCAAAGTAAGGTGGAAACAAGAATGAGTCTATTGGTTTTCATGGAAGACAAAGTTCTTTGCCTTAGCATTAATGATTTAACCAATAACTAATATTATGTCTTTTTATGTAGCAGGGGGACTAAAAGGCATGATTAAGAGGATGAAGGCTTGATTGGGATAACTATGTAGAGTCCATGTGGAAAGATGCTTTCTAGAGAGCTTCTCTTCTTCTGAGAAGAAACAAAGAAATAGTCCAAGTGGCTGGAGGGTGACATGTGATCAAGGGAGGTATTTGTTTCTTAAAGATGAATGCAGTAATAAAACTATAGCAAAAAGGAGGAGTCCAAGATGCAACATCAGTTTATCTTTTAATCTAATAACAGTTTCTCTAGGATTTTTTTATTTACCATAACTCTCTAGTGTTAGCTAATTAAATCAGACCAAGAATTATTATTAAAAAGTGAGCCAGTGAATAACCACAATGATGTAGTCCACATTCTTCATTCTCCATTGGTCGGCCTCAAGTCAAGAATAGCTTTATAATGCTGTTTAAAGTCATAGGCTGTGTGCTTTTTAAACTATTCTTTCCAACAAGTCTTCCAGGAATATTGTATGAGCTTCAGTGATCTTTGGTGACATTCCTGACAGATGTGTGTGCCACTACTGCAATGGTATTAGGAGAAAGGGAGAGAGAAAGAGAGAGATGAAGTTAATATCATTTTAGGAAAGCTTACTCACTTAACAAGAACATCTCCTCAAGGATGAGTTGTGGGGGCCACTGGGGAGGGTCATTCTGCATAGAAGTGTGTTTTTAAACAAGAATTAGTAAGTTAATTCAATTTTAGACTTGTATTGAAATTCTTTGTTAAATAGTCACCTTTTGTGGTGAAACCACAAAATTTTTTAAATGCAAAGATTGTGGGATATTTTGTCTCGTGGCTTCAATATCTAAACCAGGACCTGACACTTGATGGTTCTTATTAAATATTGTTGAATGATAAAATTAATATATGGATTCAATGACTAAAGTCATTAGATTGGAAATCTTATAAACATACACCCATGGTTCATGTATGTAGTGTTGCCAATATTATTATGACACTAATACACATTAGGAACTCTGAGACATTCGCAATTTCAAATCTTAGCCATTCTCATGTGCTCAAATTACAGATCGACTTATAAATAGGTGATGACAGACAGATAAATAGATAGCATTAACCCATTGACAGAAAATTCTTCCTAGCCCCCATTTTCCTTGATGATTCATAAGGGCCTATCATTAAGAAAATATATGTTTGAGTTAAATAGTGTTTTAAAAGAAGCAGTAGTAACTAATAGTACTGTGATAGTTTAGATCTAAAAATGTCCACTAAGGAGATCATATGTTAGGCAAACAGGAATGTTCACAAGTGAAATGATTACTTTACGAGACCTGTAACCTCATCAGTGAGTTAATCCATTTGATGGATTAATAATTTAAATGGGCTATAATACTGTGTGGTAACTGTAGGCAACTGGGGCACACTTGTATAAAGTAGGTCACTGGGGTTGTCTTGTCACTGGCTCCCCCCACACAACTCTCTCTCTCTCTCTCTCTCTCTCTCTCTCTCTCTCTCTCTCTCTCCCTCCCTCTCTCTCCTTCCTGGCTGCCATGAGCTAAAAAGCTTTCTTCCACCACACCCTTCCACCATGATGTTTTGCTTCATCTCAGGACCATAACAATGGAGTCAGCCAATCATAGACTGAGACCTCGGAAACCATGAGCCCCAAATATACTTTTTGTCTTTAAGTTGTTCTCAGGTATTTTGGGCATGGTAGTAAAAAGTTGACTAACACAAGTACTGTTTGTTGGATATTGCCCAGACATTAAAACAACACACCTTAGTTCACATGTTAGAGCACTTAATTGTCAAAATAACTTTCAAAAACCCAATTATTATAACTTCCATTCTACAGATGAGAAATGAAGTTCATAGACACCTAGTGGTTTCCCCAGATCCCAGGTCCAGTAAGTGATTAATTGAAAGATGAAAAGCCAAATGGAGTTCAAGATTTTAACCACAGGAATGTAAATAACACTATGTCTCTAGAAAGTCAGATCCCTAATGGAGTGAACTTGGTACTGGCCCAAAGAGGTCCAGGTCTAGAGAACTGGGGTAGAGCTGGAAGGAGGATGTTCAGGGCAGCAGTCATATACTGGAAGCACAGACTTAGGAACCCAGAAGGGAAGGTCAAAGAACCCATCAAAACCAGAGATTGTGTTCCAGGAAGGAGTGTAAACTATTTCAATATGTCTCTGTGGCCAGCCCTTCATCCTGGACTTGCACTGTACCACTACAACCCTTACTGGAAAGATAATTTACAATTCTGGAGGGACATGAGATCTTTTACAGAGGCTCAAGACAGGAACAATGACTTGTACTTTCCTGAGGAGTTCTGGGTATGTTTCCAGAGCTCCAGAGAGTCTCAAGTAGTTTTGGAGTTTCTTTTTCTGAACGCTGACTTCATTTCAAAGACAAAATTATGTTTTATTAATTTACAATTGGAAATAAGGATGCCAATCAATGAGTAAAATATCCTGCTGGGGAAGAAACACTTGGAAATCTGTACAGGTAAGCTAGTCTGGAAGTTTTTCAATAGCTGTATTCCACTCTTTAGGGAATTTTCTTATTTATTAACATGTTTCCTTAACCCTCCCTATCATACATTACTTCCTCCACCTCCCTCCAGCTAGGAGAATTAGCATTTGATTTATTTTCACTCTTAGAGTCCCCCTCATCCAGTGAGCCACTATGATTGGCAGCAGATGCTTCTCTGAAAACCTGGTAGAAATATTTGCAGAGGCATCAGGGACAGAATGCACTTAGCACTGAGCATGCCACTTCATCTATTTTTACTGTGCTTCTGCTAGACTGGCAGGGAGGAAATTATGCTGAAGTTGCAACTCTGCAGCTCCTCAAAAACTCTGCTTCGACCTGCCCCAGTTGGCAGCTTACCTGTTTAGTTGTCCCTTCTCTCCTAACTATAAAATTGACTGGAAATGGGGGAAAGGCTTATGCAGTCAAATACAGTCCAGATTGAGAGGCTCTGTGAAAGCATTGCAGCTTGTCTGCATTCTAGTGACTTCTCTTCCAAGCTGTGGAAGCAATTGGTGTGCACATAATTGCTTTCTTGCATCATCTGTCCAAGGAGCCTGGTTCTTATTTTGAAAGACAAAGAAGTCATGTGTCTTTCCACTAAGCATAATGGAGATGGGATAAATTTAGAGGCTCCCTGGAGGCATGGTGGGAAGTTGATCTGAAAGTTTTGATCAACTATTTTTCTTCATCATTTTAAAATGGGTTAATAGAGAAGGCCATGTGTGGAATATGCTTGACTTCTCTTTATTTGATGCTCAAGTGCACACAGGTTATCCATTGCCTCTATTAAATAAAACCATGGCAATTTTGTCATTGTTTATGTTTAGTAATATTTTAAAACGTTTTTCAGCTAGAAATATAAAAAGTTATCACCTACTGCTTTCTATTTAATTTGGTTCAGCCCAGTAATATGTTGTAAAGATTGTTGGATTTGTATTTGGAATTTCAAAATCACCAAGTTCCTCTCTAGGATGCTCTCTCAAACATTCTCTTTTTGAAGAAATACTTTTCTCTAGTCCTCTACTGCCTTTTCTCACATGAATTCACTTCACAAATACTTATAATCCACTTAGGAAGTGCCAGGTACTGTGTTAGAATGGGGATAAAGAGATGGCAGGTCCTGTTCCTGTTGCTGGGAACCTGCTAGCCCTCTTGAGTAAATGTTTGAAAAACCAAAGAATGCCAATGACAAATAGGCCCAAGCATATTTCATCACGAGGATTATTTGTACACTAGCAGAAGATAAACACTATGGATTATTTCACCTAAAACAAATCCCTTAGCCACATAGTTTTGCATACAATTTCAGGATTTACACAAACTCCCTCAAGTCTAGCTAGGGAGCAACAGAAGATTAAAAACAGCTGCCTTTAAACACAGCAGAAACTCAGTCTGAGTGGGATTTCATGGCATGAGTATGAAAGATGTTTTGTTAGGGAAACTTCTGTAAGCCTCTCTAAGTGATGGACGCGTCTGCTTTCTCTTGTGCTCAGGTTGCACTAGTATGATCACTTTGACCTCCAAGTAGAAATCCTTTCTTCCTCCCACTTACAAAACCTGAGCAGTTTAAGCTTAGTAGTCACTTTGTGTGAAATGTGTCAAAGCACAAAATTGCATTTGTATGTGCCCTTCCACATATGTGCACATGTGCTTGCGAGTGTGTGCACGCGCGCGCACGCACGCGCACACACACACACACACACACACACACAGAGAACAAAATACACTAGTATTTGAAAGCACAGAACGCAGAAGCTCAGACCTGTAGCTAAAAGTTGGAATCTAAGCCCAGTGTTTTAAGAAGACAATGAGTCTACACATATGTCTTCTATCACTCTTGTCCATATGGTGGGGATTAAAGCCACAGATCCTGTGCTGGAGGTAAGTACAGGGGGCTGAGCAAGTTTGGAATCTGGACAGTTGTTCACTCTACAGAATCTCTACTTTTCAAACCATCATGTGCCCTACAGTTAGGACACCTGCCTTGGTTAGGTGGACTACAGGTGACTGGAATTCCAACAATGTGGAAAAAAATTATTAGTTAAGAGGCTAATAAAAAAAAAATCTGGTTTAAAAATGAAGAAGGACCAAAAACAGGCAAGCTTGAAACTAATCCCCTGATGTCGTTCAGAAAACCATCACTGTCCACCTCCCCTACACTCTGTCTCTTGATTCTCTTACTTTACAGGTGCAGAAAAGGACATGATATTCTCTTTTGGGGGCTCAAGAATGGACCAATCAAACCCACCTGCCATCCCCTCCCTGAAATCTCATTATCTATTGCAGAAGACTAAGGACTGTGACCACACCTGCACAGAAGTATTTGGTCAGAAGATAATGCTTAACCCTCAGGCTCATTTACATTCCAAAGAGAATCATTTTTAAGCTACTTTCTATCTTTAGGGCCATACATTTCCCTAATAATACCCTTGAAGTTGTCATATTCCACTTCTTCTCCCCAAGAAGAAGGGTTGGTAAGCTTCTGGACCTAGTTGGGTTATTGGGTAATTATATTTCTGTGATTCTCCCTGATGCACATTAAATTTGTATCTTTTCTCCTAGTAATCTATTCCCAGTTTATTCCAGCAAACCTTCAGAGAGTGAAGTGAAAGTTTTCCCTTTGCCTTTATACCCTCAAAACATTTGTTTGTAAAAAAGCAGTGCACATTTTAGATTGTTTTGGGAGTCAGCAGGCAAAAATCAGTAAGCAAAGTACAGAGACACTGTATTGTGAGGAAAGTCAGTTGGGCTAAATAGAATGGAGTTTATTTTACATAGCAATATGAAAATCACTTAGAAATAAGCATATTAAAGATGTTCAGAGACATAGAAATAAGTTGCATATAACATATCTGAGAAGATTCAAAAAGGAATAGGGTAAAAAAAACCCAAATTCTCATTTGAGAATGTACCACGTAGATTTTCATGTAAATATGGTAAACATAGTATTTGTTCCCCTCTATTATATATAGAAAATAAGTGAAAATGACAAGAAAAACAATGACAATATAAGCACAGATAAAACAAAACAAAACAAAGAAAACCAACTCTGAGTGTGCTGGGTACAGTGGCACACACCTGTAATTTCAGCAACTTGAAAGGCTGAGGAAGGAGGATGCAAGTTCAAGGCCAGCCTTAGCAATTAGTGAGACTCTGTCTCAACAAATAAAAAGTGCAGGGAATGTAGTTCAGTGGTGCAGGGCCCTGGGTTTAATCCCCAGTACAAAAGAAGAAGGAGAAGGAGAAGGAGAAGGAGAAGGTGAAGGAGAAAGAGAAGGAGAAGAAGAAAAGGAGGAAGGAGGAGGATAAGAAGGAAGGAAGGAAGGAAGGAAGGAAGGAAGGAAGGAAGGAAGGAAGGAAGGAAGGAAGGAAGGAAGGAAGGAAGGAAGGAAGGAAGGAAGGAAGGACCTTAAGTGCTAAAAAGGCCTTTCAAAAAGAAAGAAACTGGGGCTGGGGATGTGGCTCAAGTGGTAGCGCGCTCACCTGGCATACGCGGGGTGCTGGGTTTGATCCTCAGCACCACATAAAAATAAAATAAAGATGTTAAAAAAAGAGTCCTAATTAAGCTTAAAAAAAAAAAAAGAAGCAAACTGATTCATGGCAGAGAATGCTGACAGGTCAGCAAATGGATCAGTGGAATGGATCTGAACATAAAAGGAGTGAGACCCTGCATAAGAAAGCACTAGATTTAGAGTTTTCCTTCTTCCTTTCCTCACTTTCATTTTTCATAGTTGATGAAAAAGATTACTCTTTCCAAAGGATAAAGCTTTTCAAGCTCAGGATGTTAGAGACAGGAACAGGGGTGTAGTGTCATTCAAAGCATCCAAAGGGAGATTGAGTTAACAAGTAAGTACATATTGAACAATGTGTACTTCCCTCCTCCTCTACTTAGTTCCTGGAGTGCTGCAAAGCTCAAAATCCCTAAGGGAAGTTCCTCATGGATTCTAATTTTGTTACATAGAATGGTACAAGATAAAAGATACAGATATAAGCATTCAGGCATTGCCCTAAATAACTTCTTGATTACTGCCCAATTTCCTTCTAATAAAGTTACCATGCACACAGCTTACACTCAACATTTTGGAGTATGTTTATTTAGAAATGAAGAGTAGATCATCTGTAATTTGTGGAAATTCTTGCAATTAAAAGGCCAAAAGAAACATTAAACATAAGATATCAGAAGAAACAAACTAATAAATAGCATGGAATTAAAAAAAAATACATATATTCTTATATAATAAGAGAGAAGATACTTCTTTCATGAATCAAGAAAATTATTTTTGGAATTTTTAGCATTAATTAAAAACATGGAAATAAAAATTATAAGATTTAATAGAAGGTTTGAAGAAAAAGTCAAGAAAACTCATAAGAAATCTAAGGAAAACGCAAAGACTTCACAATAGGAGAGGAGTGGAGGGGATTAGATTATTATTTTAGAGTATCTAATATCTGATATTATTTCCAGAAAGAGTGAACATATAAAATGGAAAGGAGGGAATTAATAAAGAAATTACAAAAGAAAATTTCCTAGAACTGAAGTGTGGACAAAATACACACACTTGCCCCACCACATAGTCCATCGTGTACAATAGCTGAGATAAGAATAGTAGGGAATTTCTCAAGAGCAATTCTTAAAAGCAGAGGACAGTGGAACAAGGCCTTAAAAATTCTAAGGAAATGTGACTTACAACATAAAATTTTGATATCAAGCAAATTTTAACATTTGAGTATAAAATAAAGATATTTTAGGCATGCCAGGTCTCAGTAATCTGCTAAAGATGTGTTTCAAGAAATGGCAAATGACAGGATCAAAGAGCCAGTGTATCCAACAACATGGAAATCCCAGGAGTCTGAGGAAGACACCCATGAAAGAAATGAGGAACATTGCCAGGTGCAGTGGTGTGCGCCTGTAATCACAGCGGCTCGGGAAGTGAAGGCAGGAGGATCATGAGTTCAAAGCCAGCCTCAGCAATTTACGGAGGCACTAAGCAAATCAATGAGACCCTGTCTCTTATAAAACACAAAAAATAGGGTTAGGGACGTGGCTCAGTGGTCGAGTAGCCCTGAGTTCATTACCCAGTTACCCCCTACCCCTAGCAAAAAAAAAAAAAAAAAAAAAAAAAAAAAAAAAAGAAA
>NW_026000196.1:11839048-11846390 GCF_001458135.2 Marmota marmota marmota
CTTATTAAAACACAAAAAATAGGGTTAGGGACGTGGCTCAGTGGTCGAGTAGCCCTGAGTTCATTACCCAGTTACCCCTAACCCTAGCCAAAAAAAAAAAAAAAAAGAAGAAAGAAATGAGGAACATACCTCACAGGTAAGCAGGAGAATGCCCAACAGAACTCAAGAAATACTTGATGATTTCATTTTGCTAAAAGGGCTTTTATAGATCAGCCTGAGGATTTGGGGGAAGTATCAGTGATAGGCCAATAGAATGATAATCAAGAGGAAAAATTACCAAGGAAGTTATAAACTCTAGGATAACTGAGTTGGTGAAACAACAAGAAGTAAGCTTAGGATAAGAATGACCTAGAAACAAACAATAATCAATTTAATATACACATTAACAAAACATTGGTCCATCTAGCAGCAGAAAAGAAAAAAAGGAAGAGTAAGGAAAAATCATGGTAAACAGAAAACACAAAGCAATTTGATTTAAACACATCGAAAGAGATTCTATATGTATTTAAGTATAGATGTGTATATAAATATTACATATTATGTATATATTATACATAGTATTCATTAGTTAGGGTTCTCCAGAGAATTAAAGCCATTAGGATACATATTGTAGACACACCCTAGAGAGGATTTACTATAGGAACAGCTCACATGACTGTGGAGACCAAGAAGTCCCATGATCTTCTGTTTGCAAGAGTTCTGTAGAACCAGGGAGGTTAGTGGTATAAATTGAGCTGAAGTCCCAAAACTTAAAAACCAATTGAAACCAATGGCATAATCCCAGATTAAGCCTAAAGACCCAAGAGCAATGAAGCCTCATGGCAGAAGTGCCAGAGTCTGAGGGCCAACAGCTAGGAGCTCAGATGTCTGAGGGCAGGAGAAAAGGGATGTCTCATCTCACAAAAAGAAAGAATCTAATCTTTCTCTGACTTTTTACTTTATCTGGGCTTTCTGCAGAATGGATACATCCACTGACACTGGTAAAGATAGACCTTCTTTTCTCAGTCTACTCATTCAAATGGTAATTTCTTCTGAAACACTTCCACTGACATACCCAGAAATAATGTTTTACCAGTTATCTATCTAGACGTGCCAAAACTCAGTCACGTTGACTTATAAAATTAACTATCATATAATATAGATAATATGTGTATATAATTAAGATGCATAAGAAGTAAATATAGATGTATTAAACTTAAATATTAAAAGATAGAGAATAAATAATTAGAAGTTTTAGAAATCCAGCTTAATCCAGCCAGCACTTGTTACAGAGAAACTTAATGATACTCTGTCTCAAAATTTTAAAAAAAATGAATAAATGAGAAGGACTGAGCATGTGGCTCAGGGTAAAATCACCTCTGGGTTCAATACCTTGTGAAGAAAGAGAGAGAAAGAGTTGGGGGCGGGGGGTAAGGGAGGAAAAGAGGGAGGGAAATATAGCTACATACTACTTAAAAATACACTCTTAAAACATGCTTTCAAAGAAGGATTGAATATAAGAAAGTGAAAATTTATTAGGCAAATACCAAAGAGGAAAATAGGTATAAGAATTAATCAGAAAATCCTGTCGGGTCTTCCTTCAAAATACATCTCAAAAAGCTGCCTCAGAACTTATGAACCTACGCTATGTATTTTAACCTTTTTTGCTCCTTTGTTTGTTTTGTTAAAATATAATTCATGATATGGTAGTATGAACTTGTCAAAGTTTACTTCCTGAACAAATTTATTTTTTTATTACATTAAATTTGTGCCTAATAAAAAAAAATACATTTCAATATGGCTATTTCTCATTATCTCCAGTCCTTACACCTGGTTCAGGCCAGCGTCATTATACCTGGATGGCTGCAGTAGCTTTTTGACTGGTCTTATGGCCTCCCTCCCCAGCTGACACTGTATTGTCTCCACCAAGCAGCAAGAGCAATCCTTCCAAAGTCCAAGTCAGACCTTGTTACTCCATTGTTCAAAATTCCCTCAGAGTAAAAGCTAATGCGCTTTCAACAACATCACCTCCCATTATTCTATCCTCATCTAGGTCAACAATCCCCTTTCTGAGGGATTTTACTTAGTAAAAACATGTACTTCTCTACTAAAACATAGTAATTCTGAATGTTACACCACGAGATGGTGTAGAATAATATTGAGGAAAAAATGACTTCCATGACAGATACACAATCATCGTGACAATAATGCTCTTTTCTCATAAAATGCTAAGGCAGGCAAAAACAGAGTAAGAATGCAATATACCAAGGTCAACACGATTAACAAATTTAATCTAAAATCAATGGAAATATAATAAATTTAGGAGGAGAATTGGTTGACAACAGACATCTTAGGTTCAAATGCTTGCAATCTGATTTACTATCTACCTTACACATGTTATACATTTGTATCCTCTGCTTTAAAGTAGGTAAAATAGTGCTCATTCTGTAGATTCTTTGTGTGTGTGTGTGTGTGTGTGCATAAAATTAAATAATTCACACTAAGGATGCTTAGCAAAGTGTCTGTCACGGAGTTCCAACGGTTTTCTTTGTGTGTGTGTGTACATAATCGTACACCAAAACAAACTCTAAAATCCTCTTTATTTGAGGAAACACCAAAACATTTACAAACTTAGCCATAATAGAAATATACAGTTGTAGATATGTGATAAAATTTCAGAAGTCTACCCATGTGAATCAGATACAAACTGGGGATCACTTCAATGTTCAAAATCACATATGAGGACCAAGACAATGAAATCAGTTTAAAGAAGGAAAGGTAATCATGAAGGCTGGTGAGAAAAAGATGAAACCGGCATTATTCCCAGACAAACTCTTTTCCAAACATAATATATAAGAGTATCTATGACCAAACTAATTGAATCAGGAAGTTCTGCTAGTGTGCTAAATAAAAAAGCAGAAGTGGGTCTATACAGTAATATTTCCTATACCTCAAAGGTAATCAGTTGGAAAAATATTAGGGAAGACAAACAACTAATTTCAATGAGTGATCAAAACAGTTATTAAGAGTAAACAGAGAAGTGAAGATGATGGAAAAGATCATGGCGGCTATCCTCAATTCCTCTACATCCCAGATATGAAGCAGTGTAGGACCAGAGAGGTGGGTGACAGAGTAAATCTTCTATAACTCAATACAGGGCAGTTTGAGGCTGGGAGAAACTTGGAATGTGGTACCAGAGCAGAAAATAAGACTGAATCTCTTGATCCTAGACACTGACCAGGGTGGTTTTGGGGGAATGGTCACAAAGAAAGAGGGAGAGGAAAAGCCCATAAGCTTACCTTCTTACCAACAGGGAAATAAAAGCAGACCAAAAAGGGACAGGAGCAGCAAAGATAGTGAAGGAGGTCACACAGTTTGGCCCAAACTGTGGGCTGAAAGCTGTGCCAGGACGGGCAGCCATTCTATGGAGTCCATAGGTAGCCAGCCTCCCTCGAAGACGTTAAATCAACACGACTTTCCCCACCTACAGATAATAATGAATAAAATCACAGGGAATGCTTCTGAAATGAGTTGTCTCAGTAATAATCCATTTAGAATAAACTTGTACAGGGATTGCTGCTAGCTGAACTCTACAGAAATCCCCTCCCCCTCACCATGAACAAGGGGAGTGCGGAGAAGCTGACCTGAGAGTACATCACTCCCAGAGAGTGCTAATCCCAACAGAGTGCTCCCCACAGCCTCCTGCAGGAAGGAGTTCAGGCAAAAACAGACCAACTGACACCCTGACCCATCACAGTGAAGGTATAACTCCAGTGATCTGCAGCAACCAGGGTGGAGGTTTCTGTGCACAGACCGTCCACAGAGAGAGGCTGCACTCTCAGGCCACACAGTTGCAGACAGCCACCAAGTGCTTAAGTAAGTACTACTACAAAGAAGCCCCAGTAGAGGGGAACAGGCTCTCAGTGATTCACAATTGCCAGTCATAGGAGCCCAGACGAAGGCAGGCCAAGTGACACTCCACCCCAGTCACGGGAATGGTATCCAGGTGATCTACATCAGCTAGGGTGGAGGCTTCTGTGCCATGGACCACCCACAGAGAGCCTGCATTCACAGGCACCACAGTTGCAGACAGTCCCCAAGGTCTAATGCACCTTGCTCACCCACACCCAACAGAAATAGCAAGCAGATGAAGCATCTTCCAAGCATGCAGAACTCAGGCCTCTGGACTGACTAACAAGTGCGGGCTGGTGAGAAAAATCATAGTAACCAGGGAAGTAGCTCCTGTGAGAGAGCACATCTAGGAGTCTCCACAGCTGCAAGTCACTGAGTTATCAGTTAACTCAATTCTTACTCAAAGGCACAGACCCACTGAAGGTATTTCCTGGGGATGACATCAAGTATCCAGTGGGGAACCTTGTGCATAAAGAAAGGCAGTATACCCCACAAAGGGACTTACAGAGGAGTGTCCCATAGACAACAGCCACCTCACAGGGTGCCCAGACACAAGCCCACTGACCTGTAAGGTGTGCACTCCCGAGGAATATACTGCTCCACAGGAAACCCAGACCCAAATCAAACAGACTACAATACCTTCATCTTAGACCACCACACCCCATACTCTCCACTGGATTTGATAGCCGTGGGGTCACCCACACTGGATTTGAAAGCCGTGGATACACAGAGCTTTTATTCAGGAAGGCACATAAGACTTCACCCCTAATAGGGAAACGAACAACCTCACTGCTAAGTCACAGATGATGAGGGATTGTCTCCTCCCCAACAGAAAACTGGTAGACACCTGGACACACCAAATATTGGAGGTGGCCTTCTAGAATTGTATGAGTTGAAGTGGTGTGATCACTACTTCCACACCCAGGGAAACTCAGAGGTAAAGTCAAGGATTGGTGGGCCCCTTCTCAAGGTCTCACATGCTGATGAAATCCAAATCAGGAAGACTCAATATGAAGTCTCCCCAAATCAGCATGTATTATTATAAATAGCTCAAATGTCAATTTTAATCTTATAGATATTGCTTTTCATATTGAATTGATAGATATATTGCTATCAATATTGCATGCCTCAACCAATTTGATTTTATTTATTCTAATATTTAAAAAATTAATTGGAAGGCTGGCTCAGTGGCAGAGCACTTGCCTAGCATTTGTGAGGCACTGGGTTCAATCCTTGGCACCACATAAATAAATAAATGTTTTAAAAAATAAATCTTCAAAAAAATCAATTGGAATCATTCTTTCCAGAAGAATGAATAAATAAAATGTGGTGTATACACACACACACACACACACACACACACACACACACACACAAAGGAGTTTTACTCAGTCATAGAGAAGAATAAAATTATGACATTTACTAATAAATGGATGGAAATGGAGAACATCATGCTAGGTGAAATAAGCCAGCCTCAGAAAGTCAATGGTTGAATATTTTCTTTCATACATGAAAGATAGAGCAAAATTAGAGTAAAAAGAAAGTGCTCTATGAAAATAGAAGGGAGATCAGTGGAGTTGAGGAGAGGAATAGAGAGGGAGGGAAGAGGGACAGGAAAAGGAAAGAACTGTTGAATGAAATTGACCAAATATGCTATGTACATATATTAATATACCACTGTGAATTTACTTCACCTTTATGTATATCTATAAAGCATCAATTTAAACAAAAACAATAAATAATCTGGTGCAGTGGTGCACACCTGTAATCCCAGCAGCTTAGGAGGCTGAGGCAGGAGGATTACAATTTCAAAGCCAGCTTCAGCAATTCATCAAGACCCTGAACAATTTAGCAAGACCTTGTTACAAAATTTTTTAAAAAGGTGGGGGGGGGGCTGGGATGTTGCTCAGTGATTAAGCACCCCTGGGTTCAATCTCTGGTACCAAAAAATGAATAAGTAAGTAAATAAATAAATGGAAGACCTGGACTATAGAAGAGAGGGCACAAGGGTAGGGAGGAGTCAAGGGAAAGAGGAAGTACTGGGGACTGAAATGGAGCAAATTATATTCCATGCATGTGTGATTATATCAAAGTGAACCCCACTATTATGAATAACTGTGCTTTTAAACAAAAATAAAAAATTCAAAAAAAGATACAAGACCTGCACAGCAGAATGTTGTGAGCCTAAGTGGATAAATTAAAATCTATAACATATCCAAGTGTGGAAAATGTTAATATTTTAAGATGTCAAATGTTCTCAAATAAATCTATAACATTAATAATATTCCAATTATAGAAACATCCTGAAAGATGTTTTGGTGGAATCAGAAAATCTAATTTTAAAATTTACCTGGAAGAATATAACCTCAAGAATAGTGAAGATGATTCTCAGAAAAGAACAAAATAAGTGTAAAGCAGATTAAAATAAGGTAGGATCAATTGTTCTTCTAGAAATCATTTTTTTTAAGCTACCAGGGATTAAACTCAGGTGCACTCAATCACTGAGTTACATCCCCGTCCCTATTTTATATGTTACTTAGAGACAGGGTCTCACTGAGTTGCTTAGCACCTTACCTTTGTTGAGGTGGGCTTTCAACTCCTGATCCTCCTGCCTCAGCCTCCTGAGCCCTTGCTATTACAGGCGTGTGCCACTGCACCTGGCCCAGATTTCATTTTGTTTAAATTTAGAATCATTAAAATATTTATATTAGTACAGGAATTTAAAGAAGTCAATGGATCATGATAGGAAGTTCAAGTCAAACCAAAACCACTCATGTGACCTTGGTGTGTGATGAAAGTGTTGTGATTGGCTGGTGATGGCACCCAGGTACCAGTGGATCAAAATGTGGTTATGTACCACATTTTAAAAATGATCAGCAGGAGGACGGGAAGATGGCGGCGAGGGGAGTGCATTACCCCCGTGTGCTGCTTCACTGTGTGGGAGTATGACAAGTCAGGACGGCTAAAGGATATCTTGTTAGGAATTTCCAGCAATAGTGGGGTGCTCCGGAACCTGGAGGAAGGATTTCCATCGCATGAGGATCTGCTACGGGGACTCAAACGCGAGAGGTTTGTCGCACGGAGGGTAACACGGCTTATTCAGCAAATCGCCCCGCGGCTAGAGTCTGCAGCGCGCGCTGGGATAGAGACGCAGGGTTACAGCGCTGCAGTTTCTGCCAGCCATGCAAGCACCGTACTCAGGGCTGAATTCTGGGTTCGAGACGGGGGAAAGGAAGCGGTCCATCTCGGTTCTCCACACCGGTCAGACCACAGAGGAGGCCAGCAGCCACCATGATGGTAAACTGACGTCACCTTCCCTGTTTTAGACTGACCGCAGCTCATTCAGCCATAGATCAGGTAATTTCAGGCTGCAATTCACCTGCGGCTTGCAGACAGATTGCTAGGGTTCAGCGCCTGGGTGCTCTTAGACCTGAGCTTATCGGAGCGAACA
>NW_026000196.1:11849987-11874177 GCF_001458135.2 Marmota marmota marmota
GGTAGAGAGAGAGGAGGGGAGGGGAGGGGAGAGGTGGGGAGGGGGGAGGGTGGAGGATGGGAAAGGCAGCGGAGCACAACAGACACTAGGATGGCAATTTGTAAATCAATGGATGTGTAACTGATGTGATTCTGCAATCTGTGTATGGGGTGAAGGTGGGAGTTCATAACCCACTTGAATCAAAGTGTCAAATATGATATGCCAAGAAATTTGTAACGTTTTGAACAACCCACAATAAAAAATTAAAAAAAAAAAAATGATCAGCAGCTCATGAAAAAAAATGAAAGCCATGCTACATATATTAAGGTCTAAATATTTTTTAAATAAATAAAAGGTATTAGAGTAAAATATAAGAGAATATAGGTCACAAAAAGCAAGACTTAGAATGGCCAAACCATGACTGGAATTGTGGCTCAGTAGTGGAGCCTTGCATGCACAAGGCACTGGGTTTGATACCCGGCACCACATAAAATAAAGGTATAGTGTCTATCTACAACTAAAAGAAATATTTAAAGAAAAGTCCAACCCAGAGAGAAATTCACTAAAACTTGAACATCTCTGTGTATCTGTCTAATGAATAAGAAACTCTCAGACAAACTCAGAAGAAAAAAGGAGGAAGAAGAGGTAGAGATGGTTACAAAAAAATGCAACAGAAAAAGACCAACATCTAAAATACATAAAAACTACAAATAAGAAAAAGGAGGGGAACCAATACAAAAGTGGTGAAATGTTTTAAACAGGAAATTTACGCAAGAGCAATTCAGTTAAGCTGACTCACATGAAGAAAGATTTGGAATCATAATTAGACAATCACAATGAAGAAAACATACTTCACCCATCAGTTTGTCCAAAAATAAAAATAGCAATTATTGGTGGGAAGTTTCATTCATAGATGGTAAGAATGTACAAGTTTCAGGAGCTCTGCAAAATAAATTGACCAAGCATGCCAAAACATGTTTTAAAAATACATCTACTTTTAGTTTCAGCTCCAACATGTAAAAATCTTGGGAGTTATCACTCTCTTTGTTATAATAATGTCATGTAATCTTTATAATTGATACTTTTTCATTTCTTTTGCTTAAATAGAATTTTTAAAAATCTAATTAACTGAAAAAATGAGTTTCATCTCATAATAGTCATTTACTTATATTAAAATGTTTGAATAAAATTGTATTTTCTTAGGTTTGCTTGAAAATGATGTGGATGTGAAGGAGAAAAAGAGCAAGCATGGAGGTGAAAGGAGATTGGTCAGGAATTCATAACTATTGCAGTTGGCTGCAACAGTTTTTAAGTTTATCTTTGGGGGATATATACCCCTTTCCAATTTGTTGTTATTACTGTATCTACTCTGTTGCGTTTGACATTTTCTACCACAAAAAGTTAAAAATAAAGCAACTATTTCTTTACATATATACAAAAAGACCCATGCTACATGAGAATCCATGTGTTTTATGATTAACAGATACAATTTCTACATATATTAAATGATCCGTCTCATTCAAACTCAAGAATTTCATCAATAAAATGAGCACCTGCTTTCTGTTTTGGGTTTTTTCCCCCCTTAAAGCACATGATGCAAATAATCCTCCTAATAACTTGAGCAAAATTACATCATCAGTGATTTGAAGAATATAAATGGCACCATTTGAAGATGAGGGCTTGTGCAGAAATCTGAAAATATATTTGTTAAGGGCTCTGATTGCTAACATGTTGGGAACAAAGGTTTAGGAAATAGATCCATCTCTTCTAGACTACATCTTAGAGAAATGAGTTTCCCAGGAGCTCAGACCACCATTGTTAGAAGAGGGGACTCTCAGGAACCATTTCAATTTGTTAAAGTCAGCCCTGGATCACAGCACTGTGGGTAGGAAGGGTTGACAGCAAGGGGCTTGACTACCCACAGATTTTGGTATCTGCAACGGAGTCCTGGAACCAAACCCCATGGATACCAATGGATAATGCTGTGTGTGCAGCTTCAGTGGAAACTTAGTTGCTGTGAAAATGCGGTTAGAGCTTGGTTATTGGTTTTTGTCTTGTTTTGTTTTGACTTATCATTTTTGTGGTTGGGTTTGATTTGTTTGTTCACCAGTTGTGGTCTTTCTTCCAAGAGGTTGTGATGAAGTTCTTGTGATTATTTCAACATAACCAGATCTGCTTCTCTTCTGAGTTTATGTATACAAAGTTGCTAAGAGGGATTTGCAGTCTTCAGAAAAACCCTCAAAGAGCACAAGACTCAGAAATGCAGTAACTATGTTCACCTTTTTCCTTGGCTATCCTTGTTGTTCTTGACAGTGTTTAGAATAAAGTCTCTGATTCTGGACACTGGCTTCTAAATTAGTAGAAATCAGTGGTCTGAACACACATTCCACATGCATGTCCATTCATAAAGCTCCCAGAGAGATGGACCTTCTCTTGTAACACACAGATTCAATAATTCCAGGTGATATATTCCTTGTTTTGTTTGGGGTGAAACATGAATATTTCTTGTCTTCCATTTAACAACTATGGAGTGTTTATTCATGTTAAATTCTGTGCCAGTCATAGGAAATAAGACAATAAGCTACCTTTGAGTAGCTCAGAATTTAAAGAAAGGTATAGACTAGCAAAAATACCCTTAGCCTGTAATGGGCTCAGCAATATTTCTGCACCTCTGTATAGGTAGATGAAGTATTATGGAAGCAATGATGAGAATGTTTCAAAATTTGAGAGCAAGAAACATTTCAGGAGACTCTTGAAGAATATGCAAAAGTTTGTTAGATAGAGAAAGGAGAAGAAGTCATGTGATCAAGAATCACTGATGAGCTACATGCGGTGGTGCATGCCTGTAATCCCAGTGGCTTTGGAGGCTTAGGCAGGAGGATCACAAGTTCAAAACCAGCCTCAGCAGAAGTGAGGCACTATGCAACTTAGTGAGACTCTGTCTCTAAATAAAATACAAAATAGGGCTGGGGATGTGGCTTGGTAGTCAAGTGCCTCTGAGTCAATCCTCAGTCCCCATCCCCCAAATACATAGAGTTAAGACTGTGTGTATGTGCAAATGCACACAGGTAAGACTGCACAGCGCAACCAGGTAGCTCCATAAATCCATGTAGGATGAATGTAAGGTAGGATGAATGTGGAACAGCCTTGAAAAGTAAGGCCATATGGAGTAAGAATCATACAGGAGTGAATGATTAGAATGAGTGTGTGTTTCTTTGTTTGTTTTTCAAGTGCTGAAGGTCAAAGCCTTCTATACCCTATGCAAGCACTCTGCCACTGAGCTCTGCCATAGCCCTAGAATGAGTATAGCTACACAGGATTCTACTCAGGATTCAATTAAGGTTCACATTATGAAATCTTTATTTGCATGAACAAAGACTTGTCTGGGCAATATATACATGTCTAAGCATATTGGAAAGGTGGGTCAGAGAATCTGCCAGGACCACATTCATGTAAAATCTGGTTTAGAGAAACATCAAAGAAAACATTAAAAGGAAAGAAGGAACCAGGCAGGAAAGAATCAGCTCTAGAGCTGAGGTTTGGTTGTTGAAGGAAATTAGTAGCATGAACATAGCTCGGTTTCTGACAATCTTATATCTATTCGTCTTCACTTTAAGGATCTATATTGAATCCTGGAATGAGAGAAGATAGTGATAAGATAGTACAAAAATGAAAACTGATAATACTTTTTTATTAACCCCTTAGAAATATTAAGACATAACTGTCCTGCTAAGAGCCCTCTCTAAATGCCAAGAGAGACATTTTTCTATTGCTCTTCCATTTGGCCATATAGGGCATGGGGCACACTAACATCCTGAGGTATGCTGGGAATTGATACTGCCTACAAAGGTAGCATTAGAAAGGATACCAGAGTCTGCTAGAGCAGGAGATGTGGTGTGCAAGAGAATGCCATGTCCCAGCAGCATGGCTGAAGACTTGTTCATGAACATAGATGAATCACCTCCTGAAATTTCCAACAACAGATGGCCGGAGGGATTTCCACACCAGATGAAGTCTGGAGAATGCCAGTAGAATTGCAATTCAGTTGAGTATTAACATTCCTCTTCCAGTCTTACACATGAGGCTGGAAGAAATTTGGGTTGCAGAGCATGCCTCTTGTCTCAGGTTTGCATTATATTGAGTTCTGCTTCTTGAGCTGATACTAGTACCAATAAAGGTATATTAAATTAAGTTCAATATACTTTCAAATATAGTACAGTGAAATATTGATTAAATATAAATTGTGAAGGCTTTTAATCTCTGAGAATTCTATGCTTTAAACAGAATTATAATTTGTAAGCTTCTGTCTTTCAAGTTGAAGGAGATAGTAGCTCAACAAACTTGCACATAACTTCTCCCTTCAAGGACATTTTACATAATGCCAAATTCATCCTCTCTGAACTTAGAGCACTTTAGTACCTAGAAGGAATTCCTTTAATTTCTCATTTTAAATATATTGTGGGCATTTCATAGTATTCTGCAAAAGCAGAACTACCGTCCCTTGCCAGTTGGGTAAACAGTAACAATGCACCTGGTTCACTCCAGCACTCAGATCCTCTCTCCCAATTTCAGAACAGAGGGGATTCAGTAAGATCTCGAGGTCACTTAAACTCCAGCAAAGAACAATGAATACTATTGCAAACAAACGAGGCGCTCCCACATGTAACAGCAAAGGCAGAGACCCCTTGATTTAAACCTGTGACAGAGTGGTGAGGGGGACAAGAGGAAAGAAGCAGACAGGTCAGCTAATGGTCTTGGAATAAGCTCTCCAGGTGTACTACATTTTTTTCCCCACCTGGGGCTGTCATCAATGTTTCAACATCTGATGTTTTATTTCCTGCTTTCTTCTTGCCTGCCATAGAAAATTGAACTAAAATTTCCTCTTCACAGAAAGTATCATTCAGATTTCTTATTTCATTTTTCTCTGACCTGGGAGCCTTTTAAGTAGGACTTCCTTTGCAGGATGCAAGTTTGTATCACAGAGGGGGAGTGGACCTGTGAGTGCTGTCACATGTCAATCATTACCCTGTTTCCTGCTGAGAGGTGTATTTTGATTGGTTTTTAGTCTTTGTTCCATCTCCTTCCTACACTTCCCTGGTAAAGAGAGGACAGTGCTCTAAATATGAACAGTTTGAAAAGAGAGGGTGTTCTTTGCATAGCGAATTACAAACTTGCCCCTCATCATCATTAATGATTTCCACCTCCATTCTGAGGTGTCAAGTGTCACTTCCACATAAGCTGAACTGGTGTCTAATGATGTCTTTGTCCACTTCACTGATTTCAAGCTTTTCCAAGGCCAAAGTTTCCATCAATCAGCTGCATGGCAGGGAGGATGTAATTTGAATACAGTGAGAGCCCAATTATGCCCAAATGGAATTGACAGTGCAGGAATAATTGAGGGAGGAATGCTTTTTAAGATATGTCATCAATTTGTCTATCCTGTTCCCCTGCTCTGAAGTGCCAGGGGTCATGGTGTGGAATGGGGAAGTCAAAGGTAGGTTTCTACACTTCGTGTGTCTCTTGCCTTTGTTGTCAGTGGATGGAATTTAGAAGCCTGGGTCACAAAGAGCTGCTCTTTATATAGATAAACCTGCTACTAAGGTACAAATCTTAGATTGTAGACTGTTCATGGATTCTAGAAGAGCATGTGGTAAACTATATAAAATATTAATTAATATTCAAAATTGACAATACCAGCCGGGCATGGTGGCGTACACCTGTAATCCTGGTGGCCCCAGAGGATGAGGCAGGAGGATTGTTAGTTCAAAGCCTGACTCAGCAAAAGTGAGGTGATAAGCAATTCAGAAAGACCTTCTCTAAATAAAATATAAAAATGGGGCTGGTCGAGTACCCCTGAGTTCAATCCCTGATATTCCAAAATAAAAAAAAAATTGATAATACCAGCCACCTTGTATAGGACAGATCATGCTGGAACCAGTACATAGAAATCACTACACACACACATACACACACACACACATATGTGTGTGTGTGTATGTGTGTGTGTGTGTGTGTGTGTTGATTTCTTCTGCAACCTAAGAGTGATCTTCTTTTGTGGTTTA
Organism: Marmota marmota marmota; assembly: GCF_001458135.2. NCBI lineage: Eukaryota > Metazoa > Chordata > Mammalia > Rodentia > Sciuridae > Marmota > Marmota marmota. The sequence continues at coordinate 11,856,029 of NW_026000196.1, forward strand.
GACATGTGAAAAGAGATGAGCAGACAGGTTAAGACATGTAGCCAAAGTCACAGAATTAGGGAAGGATTGAACTCTAGACCCATCTGCTTTCTTCTGTTCTGGTCCTTTTTCCTAGCAGTAGGATGGAAAGACTGATAAGGAACATGTTTTATTGTCAGTGAGTTACATTATTTTCCTATAAAACAATACACAGAAAGCAAGATTTTGACTAAGCCTAATGTTTTCCTGGACTTATAAAGATAAGGTGTTGATAGTATCTGGTATGATTAATTCTAGTCATTCTTTGACTACACCGAGGAATGCCTAGAATACTGGTAAATCATTACTTCTGACTGTGGCTATGAGGATGTTTCCAGTAGAGATTGTCATGCAACTCCGTGGACTAAGTGGGAAGCTTTGCCTTCAGTGCAGGTGGGCAACATCCAACAACTAGGGTCCTAGAGAGAACAAGAAAGAGAGAAAGAGATTTTCTCTCCTGAAGCTAAGACATGTTCTTCTCCTGCCATGAGACATTAGAACTTCAGGCTGTCTGGCCTTTGGACTCCAGGACTTAGACCAGTTTCCCTACTACACACACACACACACACACACACACACACACACACACACACTTCCTAGGTTCTCAAACTTTCAGCCTCAGACTGAGAATCATACCATCAGCTCTCTAGTTCTGATGCTTTTGGACTTGGACAAAGCCAGCTACTGGCATCCCACATTACAATACTGTAGACAGCCTATCATGAGACTTCTCAATCTCCATAAGTACATGAGCCAATTCTGCTGTTATGTCCCTTTCATCCATCTATCTATCTATCATCTATCTATCTATCTATCTTTTGCATATATTCTACTTAGTTTGTCTCTCTGGGTAACCCTGACGAATATGATGTTTATAGATGGAAACTTTGACCACTCTAATTCTGATCCAGTGCATTCCAATATATAGAAATAAAAATCAGAAACAGTTATCTATTACTGGGGAAAAAAACCACCCCAAACTTAGATATGTAAGCATAGAAAAAATCATTTACCATCTGGAAATTTAAAGACTTAAATTAGGATTTTTCATGACCTCAGACGGGATGGTTTGATTGAACAGAAGAGTCACTTCCTGGATGGCTCAGTCACAGAGCAAGTTATTGCAGGCTGTCCCATGGGGGCGTCATGGAATTTTTCTCCATCTGGTCTCTTGACAAGGCTAGGTCTTCAGCCTGGCAGCTAGAATCTAAAAGGAAGTATCCAAAGAGCAAGCCGTCCAAAATAGAAAAACACAATGTGAAAGCACTTATCAAGCCTCAGCCTACCTTGCATTAGCATAACCAAGCTATTTTCATGGAAATCCCCTGAGTGAATGTGGGAGGAAACTACTAAAAACATGGATTGCTTGGGTGCTCTCTCTTCCAGCAAGGAGGTCCATGGAACAGGGTAGAGAAGAATGTGGCTGTGGAGTCACTATTCAAGACCTCCAGAGACCAAGCAGGAAGCAGGTCTGATTTTATTGTGTAGTTTCCATGTATATATACTCAGGCAGTAGCTAGGCAGATTATAGGCAGCCACTAATACACTCTCTTGCTAACTGTCCTTACAGGGACCAATTGAGGAGCAAGCCTTGGAGTAAGCGCAGGGACTGCAACACATGGCCTCACGCCCAGGGCTGTGCCTACTGGGCAAGAGGTCTGTAGCTCATGAGCCTAGCAGAAGGGGAGTGGCCTGCCACTCAGACGCCATTAACATATGCCATGTATGCAGTACTCCATGCACTTGTCCCCACAATGTATACCAGAAAATTTGGTTTCTTCAAAATCAAAGCATACTAACTTTGATCTGAATGGGGGCTTTGGCTAGTACTGCCTGTGTAAACTTGAGAAAATTTCTTAGGCTCCTCTGTTCCTTTCTTTCCTCATATGTAAGAAAATGTTAACAAAATAGTCCTTATTCCTTTGTTAGCTACCATAATTTTCACATTCTATGGGATTAGAACCTTTATCTCTCTAAGAATCCAGCTATTCTGAATCAATCACTAGTAAAAGGCACCATGGCTTAATGATTGTGTAGCATGAAGATTCGTGAGTTGGTTGAAGGCAGCCAATCTCACACTTTCATCTTACCTAGCATGAGGTAAAATTTTTGCATTGTATTTGAGAAAAAAAGCAAAATAGAGATTTTAAAAGCTTTATGGAATGTTGGTATGAAAGCAGTCTGACTATACAAGAGCACTAGGATTTGTTGCAAAGCCTGAGATGTTAGGAGTAAACAAGGGCAATTTTGCTGCTGATTGAAAGCATCTTTTTTTTTTTTTAAAGAGAGCGAGAAGGGGAGAGAGAGAAAGAGAGAGAGAGAGAGAGAATTTTTTTAAAAAAATATTTATTTTTTAGTTTTCGGTGGACACAACATCTTTGTTTGTATGTGGTGCTGAGGATCGAACCCGGGCCGCACGCATGCCAGGCGAGCGCGCTACCACTTGAGCCATATCCCCAGCCCCTGAAAGCATCTTCTAGAAATTCCAATGTTGTTAAACTCAGTTTCTCCATGTCATAAATGAGATGTTAGAAAAGCTAAATAAGGTAAAAGCTGAAAAGCAGTCCTCACAGACCCCTCTGCCACTGTATATATTCAATAAATGGTAAGGTATTGCACTCATCGTTATGAAATCATTAGCGACCCCAAACTTTAAAACTTCAAACCCTGAAAGACACCCAATCACCAGTATCTTCATTTATATATTGTCTTGGGTCCAGTGCAGATTTCAATACATTTGCTCTGGCCTCTGCTTTAGAGTCAGTCCCATGTCGTTCAAATCATGAAGCATGTTCCCCTCTAAGTTGAGAGTCCCTCCTGCAGAATATGTAAGATATTTACATTTGAAATGGAGTCATTGTACACACTATTCAATGTTTTATAAGTGAATAATATTTTAACACTATATGTATTATCCTTAGAAGCATAGAGATTCAACTATTTTATCAGACAGTAGAATAACAATGTAATTATTAACTTTTCCTTCACCCTACTGGTGTTGAGAATCAACAATGTTGGACTAACACGATGAATCCCTAGGACTGGGTACTCCACCCTTTCCCTCTTATTGCTCTACCAACACCATATGAAGCATGGTCTAAGACAGCTGCCCCAAATTCTCCCATTGCACCTGCAGCCCCATCGGTGGGAAGTAGAAAAGGAAAAGTGACTCACATTCCCTTGCTACACATATCATTGGCTAGAAAATAAGGATATGTCCATACTAAGCTTCAAAGGAAGCTGGAAGATAAAGTTTCAGCTGGTGCCTGCTTGTTCAGAAAAAAATATGAATGTTGAGCACCAACCAGTAGTCTGTTCCCCATAGCATATAACTGAAACTCCAGTTGATTATGTTATTTTATTGATCTTTTTATTACCAGGGATTAAACCCAGTGGTGCATAACCACCGAGTCACATCTCCAACCCTTTTTGTTTTTATTTTGAGACAGGGTCTTGCTAAGTTACTTAGGGCCTCGCTAAGTTGATGAGGCTGGCCTTGAACTTGTGATCTTCCTGCATCAGCCTCCTGAGTCTCCGGGATTGCAGGCATGCATTACCATACCCAGATATTTTATTGCTTTCCTGAGAAATACTTTCTATGTCAGAATCCTCCTTTGAAGAAATAATGGAAGGCTTTTCATTAGATATAACTAAACTGTAAAGTTTTATTATAATTTTAAGAGGAGGCAAAATGGTTCTGCAGTTGGATATCAGGTGGCATGTATTTTTAAGTTTTCTCAATGAGCAAGTGATAATGATAAAAATTAAAATGAAATAGCAACATAAAATTATAGTAAAAATTAAAATTTTGGGGGGAGGTGAGTAAAAGTTTACTCCAGGAGTTGGCATAAAATTCAGTACTGGCTATTCTTTGAAATGGACATCATTACCCTAGGTACATGTATGACTGCACATATGATGCCATATTACATTGTGTACAATCACAGTGAATGAAAAATTGTGCTGCACTTGTGTACAATAAATCAAAATGCATTCTGCTGTCATATGTACCTAATTAAAATAAACTACTTAATAGTAATAATAATAAAAAGAAGACAAATTAACTCATTTGCTCTATAAATATTTATTTGATAACTGAATGGCCCATGTAATGTTCTTATCTATGGACATAACATTTGTGGAATAAAACTAAACAAATTTTTATTTACATTCTACTAGGGGAGAGAATATTAGGAAGCAAGGACTATTTTATCTAATGTCTAATTTTCTGCATTTACTATGCAAGAAATTAAAAGAGGGTGAATGAAGTCAGGAAAAGCTATTGGAAGAAGTTACATTTAACCCTCCATATGCTAATTATAAAGAAGGTTTAGTTTTGCATTCAAAGTAATAATAAAAAGGAAGACCATTACAGGCAAGAGAGCAACTAACACAAAGGTGCTGGGCATGTTCAAGAAATAGAAAGTGGCCCCAAATAAATGTGGCATAGTATATAAGACAACAGTGGTATCAGTGGAGGTTGGAAATGTAGATGTAGCCAGCTTACACAGAGGCTTTTAATCCATGGTAGAGAGTTTAGATCCTTCTACAGCCCTAACAGGTGGTTAATATTGGCTGCCTTTCTTAAAGTATTTAAAGAGTGAAGCTCAGGTAAAACTTGGCTGTTTACAATCAAAGGCCAAAATGTTCATAGAAAATGAAAAGATTGTGAACTTTCCAGAGTTGGACAAGCAATGTGACTTGAACTGTAGTGGGCAGATCCCTCCAGACCTGGTCAAAATGTGTGAAGTTATAGATCCTGCACTTTGTTTGAGAGGAAAGGAGAAAACAGATATTTGCTGAACAAAACAGTGAAATCTGTTAGAGACCAGGTAGTCGTTTGGTAAAACAGTTTTCTCTTTGTTCCTATACTCTTTTTTTAGTTTGATGTACAATTTATACCTGAAACGCATTTAAAATTGATGTGTGTCATTTCTAAGGCTATTCACAGAAACTTCCCATGCAAAATCCTTCAGACTTTTCTTTTGTCTGCTTAATATACATAGGCATGGTGATTTCAGAAATATAATGCTCAGGTAGTATATCAATAGAATGGAACACAGGTCCTCAAACACCATGTGTAAGATAACTTGCTGATCTGAAATTCCTGTTTTTAAATCTAAATGAGTGAGAAATGCACTTCTATTGTGCTTGAGTCATTTGTTTGGAGGTTTTAAAATCATTACCTTGCCTCAGACTTTCTTTGTTATTAACCTAAGGGATACAGAACAGGTTTTGAAAAGAGGCAAGATACTGTTTCTCTTTCTTTATGTTTTGTCATGCATGCTAACTTTTAGATCTCTATTAGAAAGCCATTTAAGCATTTAGAATATATAGTTCTGGGATTCTCAGGAGAAATCAGGAGTAGAAATTTGGATGGCATTGGAATCTAGATAATATTTACACCCATGGTGCCAGTCTATATTTAAGAGAAGGAGGCTTAAGCATGATCCAGGAGCAATCAGCATGTAAAAATAAAAAAAATTTAAAATTTTTTTTAAATAAATTTAAAAAAAAAAAGACAGAGCCAGAGAAAAACCCAGGAATCACTAGGAAGGTTAACTTGGGTTGATGTCACCAAAGGTGAATCTTGCTTAAAAACAAATTTACATTTGAGGTTTCTAAAATACACATCACCCTGGGGGTCTCTTTGGGAGGCAAAACTTTACAGCCCCTGGGATAGAATGTCAAAGTTTATTTCTACAGAAATAAACTGTAAAGGAAACCACCAGCTCAGTAGACCGCACACCTGTGTTTTCTGAAATCTTTTCTCAAGGGAATATTGAGTCAGAAAATTTGAATTTAATGCTTCATTTCGCATTCCCCCAAGTACCAATGGTGCTACATAAACAACCATTTCCTGTAACCTCAGACCATACATCCAGTTCTCACCTCACTCTTGTCACCCACACACGCTGACAGGTTTCTTCCCAGCACAAGGTTTGAAATGAGCCAAGCAGACAAACCAGGTAAGCAGGGAAAGAGAGCAAAAGTGTCCACCAGGAGAATGTCACAGACAAAGCACACAATCACTCATCTTCAAAGAGCACACAACAGTGGTGAAATGATCACTCCACATTCTCTTCACATCAAAAGAATACTGGAAAAGGAGGGTTACTGTCTGTGAATAAGGGCCACAAAGGACTGATGTGAGCTCAGAAACACAGGGGAAATTCATACACCATTCCAGCCTGGGTTTGGGGTCATTTTCCAGCAAATCTCTAGGCAATGACCCCATCGATATGGAAGTAAAAGCTTCTCCTTGAAGGTATTTGGTTCTTCAACTTGTTATTTCAGTTTCTTAAATGCCCATCTAAGTAGCTGTACCAAAGAGACTTCAAAATTCAGTGGATTAAATAAAATAGAAGCTTATTCTTCTATTTCATTCCACCTAAGGACCCAGAGGTGAGCCATTAGGGTGATGGGGTGGCTTTTATACTCAATATGTGGCTCACACAGCAGCATCCACAGTGATTACTCCTCCTTTCTCTGTTTCTTCACCACAGGGAAGGGAGAAAGGGAACAAGTGAAAAATAAGTTCTATCTTTAAAGGAAATGCACCTAATTACACACATCACTTCTGTTCATTTTCCGTTGACGAGAACCTTGTTATACTCTTAGCTGCAAGGGAGGCTGTGAACATGGTACTGCCACCAGAGACCCAAGGATCCAAATGGAAGTGCCATGTAGTTTGTCCATGGAGGCTTCTACTTTGAGAGGAAAATCAGGAGAATGGATTCTGGAGGAAAAGTAGCCGCCTGCACAATAATGCCTAAAACAGCATTTGAGGTTCACACACAAAGTGGCTTTAGATCTCCACTCACCCAAGCTCAGGCTCCTGGGTGCCATTCGCTGACATCTTTTTCTCCTTTCTGGCTTTCCATGATATTCTTTCAATACTGACTTCAATGGTGTAAACATAACTAGGATGATGCAAGTCAGGATGATGATAGAAATAAAATAGAATATGCCATAGGTAATAAACTGTCTAAGGGTTGAAAATATTTGTGGTAATTGATCTGAACAGCAAAACAAAGTCCCATTTTCTGAGAAGAGACAGACGGAAATTTATGCTTCACTTTCTCCTATTGACCCCTGTCACAGCTCTGGGAGAAGCCATTACACTATGGTCACATAGTCCTATAATTACATTTTGTCAACATAAGAAAACTTTATTTTAGCTGGTTAAGACTATCATGAGGTATCTTCTGGCAGCAAGGTAGTTCTTGATTGTTTTAGTCTTTTCAAGCTCCATGTGAGCACAAAGCAGTCCTTTCTCTACGCTAGAGCAGTCACTGTCTGTCTTTTATATGTTCTTGACGTGTGTGTCTCTCCCCTCAATGGCAAGCCACTCTTTCTTATGCTTATTACACACATATTTAACAGTATCTGGCACTGAGTATGTGACAATAGAAAAGTAATATAATATTAATACAATACAATATTAATACAAGTTAATGCAAGATGATAAACCTATGAAATATAAGTCCTTGTTCAACTGTGAATCACATCTAGAAACCACCTCAGAAAAATGGCATTTACTGAAATAAGTTTTGAAAAGATGTTCATAAATTAGTACAAAACAAATAACCCTAGCTTACTAGCAAGTGTTCCCTCTCAGAGAAGCCTGATCCTGCCAACACTAATCCAGCAGATGTGGAATCCAAAAAGATCCTCTGCAAAGGTTAACAGATCAGTTAGAGGAAAAAGTCCTGATGAGTCATAATACTCAGCTAAATAACCTTCATAATCTAATGTCCATGTGACATTTTTCCCTTTGTAAGGCTTCACATGCTAATATAGCCTCAAGTGTGGCTTATTGAATACATCCTAAGGAAAGCAACATACCAGGAAATTCTTCTAAGCCCAATATGTTATAAATTAATGAATGACAATAGAACATTAAAGGTAAGCACATTGACATAACTCTCTTAAAAGTTGAAATTCTTATTTAAGAATAAGTTGTTCTATAAATAGTTTCTTGAAAAATGTTTACCTTGGGATATGCATTTTTATCTGAATATATAAATAAATGCATATATTTATATAGATAAAAACATATTATAAATATATTTTTATCTTTCTGTGATATTCAAAACAACAATAGATAACAATTGACTTTAAAAAGAAGAAAATTTTAGCTATTAAAAAAATGAATTCTAGGAAGATTTTCTTATACTTGAATAGGTTGTTCTTGTTCTTTCTTTGATTTCCTCTTAAGAATTCTTACAAAAAACAATAAGGAAAAGACCCAATAAGACTGTATCTAAGGAAGATCACTTGACCTACAAATGAGAGAATATATTGTGAGATTAAAAGCAAGCAGAGAGTTAAAATGTTGTTGTAAAAACAGTTCCAATATCTATCATCTGGGATATCAACAGCCACTATACTTTGGCACATCCAAGGAGACAGAACGCATTCCTGGTCACATTGAAACTGTGTGTTGCACATGTTGCTTTTAATTTTATCAAACAATAAGCACTATGTGTATTGAACATATTATCTTTAATTTTATTAGACTGAAATTTTTTTAGGGATAATAAACCACATCTGCTTATATTTCTATCTTACTTGTGAAAATTATTATGAATATAAGTAATAATAATAATCTTGGTTTTCTCTTAAAATGGATAGTATTTCCAGATTTGGGTTAACCTGAATATATATGGAGATGGCCACTTAAATGTGTTGGTTGCTTCTCTGGAAATTCAATTTAAAGTGGCAGATGGAAAAAGAAAGAACTGGAGAAAAAAATAATAAAAGGAAAAAGCTTTCTTAAAAAAAAAAAAGTTTTTACTCAAATTTTAGTCTTCCCCAGTCCTTCAGTTTTCCCACCTCTCACTTGGACAGTTAATAATACTTGACATTTATAGAGCTGCTTTCAAAACAGAGACCCAGAAGGCTTAATGCACCATGTTTGCTGGCAGAAGGGGAATGAGCTCACACACCAGGTGCAGGACGCCCCCTCCAGTGTGGAATGCAGCAGCTGGTCACAGCTGGTAGGTAATGAATGCTGCTCAAAGGCCCAGAACAGGAAGTGAAAAGGAATGACAATCTGGGATCCAGTTGAGACTTCAAGAGCAACAGGAGGTGGCAGCATGAGATGAAACACTGAGAAGTTGCTTGAGTATCAGTTTTGCAAAACATTTAGCCTTCCTTGTCAAAGGCAGAGGAAAAACATTTTCTGGCTTAATGTAGGGGATTATCAATGGAAAGTAACTGAGTCTTCCTAGTGAGCCCTGACCTCTTGGAAGAGCACAGCTTGAGGGGGTGGGGGCATCTTCCCCTGAAACGGTACAAGCAGGAAGTAGGGATGCCTCTGCATTTTGGGCTTGTGTCTTAGGCTGTAGATGCAGAAAGTTAGGATTTCTTCCCACTGTACTTCAGTGGGCAATATTGTACCCAGAAGACAAGAATAAGAGTGGTCACTTTTCATTTGAGGTTTTAAAGTGATGTGGTCAATTCCTAATATTTTAAAGATTTGTTTTCTGGAGAGTTTGTCTCATGCCTGGAGAATTGAAACACTATTTCCAATCTGTTCACTTTTGACATTTTTAGCACATCTCCTTAAATTATATCCAGGCAGTAAAATAAATGGGAATGAAGGCTCCAGGGTTTCCTGTTTTTGTTGCTGTTCTTAGAAAAAGATTTAAAGAAAATAAAGGGGGAACATACACCTCTGGCTCATTTGGACTTGTTGAGCCTTTTGGCTGATGCAAAATTAATAGCAACTGTGAGAAAATCACTATAGATATGATAAATGTGAAACTAACAAAAAAGACTTGATTGCTCTGAGATGGGAGGCTCAGGGCAGGTTGTGCAAGGGACTGAGGTTTAACCTCAGCTCAGGGATCTCTTGCAGATAGAGCCAATAGATTTCAGCATATATGCCATGTTAAGGACGACTGCAACCACAGCCAATGAACTTAGCCTAAAATAATGACAGGTGATGGAGGCAGCCCAGGTACAATACTCATTTGCAATCTTGGTAGGCAATTGAGTGCAGAGAGGCATTTGAGGGTTATTTCCCTGAAATATGTTGTAGGCATTGTTATTAATTTAAAAGAAAAGCTTTCCTATAATGCAACTCAAGGGTATGCAAAGCTCTCCTGAGACCTCCAGAGTTAACTTCTTAGATGAAGACTCAGCAATCCCACTCCTTGTGCTGAATTCCATTTTCTATAAAAGTCATTCTAGGTGTTTGAGGAAGCAGAAGTTCAGAGAATTAACACAATTAGAGCTTCTCAGGGCTTTGGGAGTGGAGTTGAGGACAATGACTTACTTTTACTAAGCATGTCAATATGTGCCAGGAAATGTTTGTATTTATACTCACTCCCTACCATGCTTCATGAGGTAGAAAATTTTGTTTCTTTTATAGATGAAGAATCTAAACTTCTTGAGGTTAAAGTTCAAGCATGTAGCAAAAAAATGAATTCAAATCTAAGTATGTCTTACTTCAAATATAGTTATACTGAGTGATGTTTACATGTATCAGCATTGTTATGGTTTTGATGTGAGGTGTTCCCCAAAAGCTCAGGTGTGACATAATGCAAGAAGGCTTAGAGGAAAAATGATTTAACCCAATCAGTGAATTAAACCCCTGCTGGGATTAACCAAGTAGTAACTGAGGTCCTTTAGCATGTGGCTGGAGGAGGTGGGTCCCTGGGGTGTGCCATTGATGTGTATGTTTGTATCTGGTTAGTGGAGTATCTCTGATCTGTTTTCTGATCATCATGTGAGCTGCTCTCCTCCATCACACTCTTCCGCCATGAAATTCAGCCTCATATCAAGCCATAAGAAATAGAGTTGGCTGTCTATGGACTGAGACCTTTGAAACTGTGAGCCTCCAAATAAACTTTTTCCTTTTCTAAAATTGTTCTTGTCAGGCCTTTAATCACAGCAGTAAAAAAGCTGAATAAAATTTACATTCCTACCATTATCTTCATTTTATGGATGATGAAATTGAGATCAGAAAAGACCAAGTAACTCGTGTAAGACAGTGTGTCTACTGCACGACAAAGCTAGAATTCTCCTAGGCAGACCCACTCCATGGGTACATTCCTGACAGCCATAAGATCTAATCTGCATTCAAAGCACAAGACCTTCCATTACCCTGCATCACCTCTAATTTAAAGAATAATAATTCCTTGATGCATGGGGAGGTTTTTTTTAAAAAAACTAAACTAAAACCTCTTTAGATATACAATATGCAGAAGAAAGGTCAGTGTAGATGTCTTAGAAAATGGCACAAGTGATAAGGATAGAAGATGACCTTAGTAAGGTGGACAGGAAGCAGGATTGTTTAGATTATGGGAAGGAAAACTGTGAACAGAAACCCTCTTTCCTGAAATAGATTTGAGGATCTGACCTGACTGGAAGAGAATTACATTTGGCTAAAGATGAGATAAACTGGAGATTTCCTTTGCATCCTGTGCCTATTTCCTGTCATCTTGTCTTTATATATGGTGGACTGGGCTTGATGGTCAGATGGGAGAGATGTAAAGAAGGAGGGGTAAAAAGATTAAAACTAGCATGGAGCTGGAAATTTTATTTAAAAGATTTAGATCCTAGGAATTTAGACTCTAGAAGTAACAAATCTATTATTTGGGTATTTTTACTAATCCACAAAAATTCTTATGACTAGTACAGGAAAAAATGAGAAAGAAAAATGGGATCTCATGGTAGTCAATGGGAAGCCAAGTAATTAGAAATAAACCATGCAATGAGAAATAAGCTAAGTAATTAGAAAAATTGTGCTGGTTTTCTTTCAAATTGGAGCAAGTTTTCTAAAAATATGGTTGCTATAGTTTGATGTTGAATATTTCCCAAAGGCCCACTTGTTAAAAAATTTGGCTCTAGGGTGAAACTAGGAGAGGTGCTGTGGACCATAAGCAGGTGAGCCCTTATGGGAGGTTCTTAGGCCATTAGGAATGTACCCTTGAAGGGGATTTTAGGACCCCAGAATGTCCTCTTTGTCTTTATGTTCATGGTTGTAAGTTGAGCAGTTTTCTGAACCACCCATTCCCACCATTGCCATTCAACATTCCCACCAGAGGCCCAAAGCAACAGGCCCACCTAATCTTGTACTAGAACCTCCAGGACCAAGGATCTTTTTTCTTATATGTTAATTATCTCAGGCATTTCATATAGTAAAATGAAATTAGCTAACAGAATGATTCTCACCTGCATCAGAATTACCTGGGTGGGAGAGGACTTTTTAACATCTAGAGGCTATTTGGTAATTACATGCTGCAGGTGACTTCAGTAGCAGAAATTGCATACTTGTAGTCAATGTCACTTTTATATGTGGTGGAACCATGAAATCCTATGAACATGCTGTACTGCCATTTTAAAGTCACCAAGATAGAAACAGGAAGAGCATAGAAATTTCCTTTTAAGGAAAAGGGAAATTGAAGGACAAATTTTATCTCTTTATATCCCTGGATTGTGGTTTGGAAATGTTCATAAGTAGAGACTCAGGAATAAAACTTACAGAAATCAGTTTCAGAGCTGACAATGATGGGAAGTTAGTGACTAATGCTTATTAAGTACCAGATCATATGGCATGTACTAGGTTAAGAATGTATTTTAATCAATTTACAAATTCTGCAAGGCATATGTCTATTATAACTTTTAATGAATGAAAAACTATACTTAGAGTTAGTGAACTTGGTAAATTCCACATAGACTCCTAAAGAGAATTGAACTAAGGATACTCAGACCCCAAAAGTCACATGCATTCAATGATATCACATTGACTCCAGTCTAGAATTTAAATGAGTTGATACAGCTACAAAGGAAAAGAAGATACAAGACCTGCCTTGATGAAGGATAGTAGTTGCACATAAAAGAAAAAATTAAAAGCAGAAAAGTGTATGATCATGCATCTTCCTGGAGAGCGTGCAGAAAACGAGTAAGGTTAGCCTATCTTGAGTCACAGGAGAGACCAAATGCAGCAGTCCCTTTCCATGTCTTTGAGAGAATGATCATTGAACATTAAATAAATGGTAAGTATTAGTACAAAAGAAATACAACAACTCAAATAGTAGTTTATCATTTTAGTATGTGTGTGTGTGTATATATATATATCACTTCTTTTAATCATTATAACAACTTCCATGAACTTGTTTTAAAAATCTTTATTTTATTGGTAAGAAAACTGTGGCTCAGAGAGTTTAACTTGTTCACAAAAAAAAGCAGAACTGGTACATGATTGAGTCAGGAATTGATCTCCAGTTTATACGATTCCAAAGTTAAAGATTTCTTCATGATTATGCCAACTCCCTCTCTGCTATTGTAAGTATTCAATAAATATTCATAGAATAGAAATAAATTCTGTGGTACAGACTCATCAATAAGACTTCCATTCAGGCTAATAATTGTCAAAATAGATCCCTTTTTATAATGGTCAATTTGATTTGAAAAGTATTTATTTAAGTTCACTGTCTCTGTAAATCCTTTCACTGCAAAAAGAACTAAAAAATGGGTAAACACAGCCCTCGCATTAGAAGGTGTATTATTTTGTGTAAGGACTAAAAACAGCACACAGACTACTATATGATGAAAGAAAGGTTCAACCAGGCACTCTAGAGATTCAAAGTAGAATGAGAGACCAGTTAGGTTCAGAAAAGTCTTTAAAAGGGTAGTGAGGTGGGTTTGAAGAGACTCTATTATTGTGACTCTATTATTGCTCAAAAACATTGTTTTCCCTGCCTGAGAATAGATTATGCTTACCAATCCTAGTGACCCCAGATGTGGTCATATGACCTGATTAGCTAATGAGAGGTGAGTGAAGTACTGATTTTCACTTTGAAGTAGAAAAAGCTTTAAGGACCATGAACCATGTTTACCGTCTATTTTCCCATCTGTAGGCAATTTTTCAGATAGACTTTATTGTATCAAACTTGACCCAGGAGGGAAAGTAATGGGACTTAGAACGGCAGCTGAGCAGATACAAGTAGGAAATTAAAATAAACAAAAACAAAAACAAAAAACTTGGGATAATTTCAAGGTCATTTGTCATTGTGGCACATCCTAGCTTACCCTGATTCACATGGTCTGCAGGAACATCCTGCAAGTAGAAGGTCATGCATTGATTTCAAATTAAAAGAAAAAAAAAAAACTGAAGTAGAAGAAATAATAGAAGAAAATCCTCAGAATATAAAATATGGAATACTCAGAATTCTGAATCCTGGCTACATCTTAAAATTTCCTGGCTTATTCTAATGTGCATTCAAGATTAAGATGTACTGTTTGTAGTCATATCCTTTTATGTTGCTAGTAAGGAACTTAAGTGCCAGAGAAAAGGGACTTATCCAACATTAATTCTGGACAGTGACAGGTCATGACCTCTCTCCTCTGGATCCCAACCCCAGTGTTATTGCCACAATAAGCAACAACTAAAATTAGAAAAAATCTATTTTGGCTTTAGATGTTGACATAACCTGGATTCAAATTCTAATAGAAACTTATGACTTACTATGTTTAGCAAGTCATTTAACTTTCCTGAGCCTTGAACTTTTTTTTTTTACTGACAAAATGATGATGTCTTTAACTGCCTCATAGCATTGTTTAAGTAGATGATGCATAATTGGACAGATGTTAAAAATAAAGTAGGCATAATCACTCTGAATACTGACCACCAGGTTTCAATGCTCACATTGAAATTTATTCTATAATGGACATATTCTTGGTTCTTGTTTTTTCAAATATACAGTGGGTAAATATAACCACTCCTCTTTCACCATTATTGTGCAGATTATATGTAGAGTTGAGATGCTGCAGAAGCCAAAAGATGCCATCCATCACATTGTCATCTATATAGCATCCCTGAATTTGTACATCCAGGAGGTTTTATATTAGTTGTTTTGTGCAGAGTACTTACAAGGAGCATACCTGGTAAATAGTACATGCTTAGTAAGCATCATGTTTTTACTGTGTTTTCTAGCATGCTGGCTGAGAACTGGAACATCCACAGTATGTGTTCATTGAAGGAAAGACTGAACAGAGTACATTATTTGTACAATTAGTAGACTAGTAATAAAGGGGGAAGAATGTAAAAATGAAGGAAGATGGAAATTAGATTGTAATGAATTCGAACTGCAAATTAAATATGTTGGGTTTTATTTTCTAGCTAATGGGGAATAATTTAATATCTGAAGAGAGCAATATCATACATACAGAAATTATAAGGTTGAATAAAGGGTAGTGATTTATACAGGTGCAGTGGAAGAGGAGACCAGTCATAACACAGCATAAATAGTCCAGTCATGGGCTAGATGGCATCTGAAGGATGGGACAGAGGGGATTAGCATGAAGAGAGGATAAGACATCCTGAGAAAACAGGCTTCTGAGAAAGCCAGAATAAATCACCTTCTGAGTGTGCACTGAGCATGCTGGGTATGGCCCCACTTCCATCCTTGATTTGTTTTGTGCTCTCAGAAAACAAGAGGAACAAGACCTGCTCAGGGACTCTTCTTCTGTTTCTGGAACAATAGATGTGATATCATTGATCCCTGCTCCTCCCTAAGATGACTCCAGCTCCAGAATCCCATGTGTGAAGTCGAGAACAAGCTGGGGCAGTTAGAGAAGATGGCGGGGACCTGGCTGCTGGCTATTGCACAAGCCTGTCCAGCTGCAGAGCTGCAGGTGGGAAGCACAATGGGAAAATGACTCTGCTGTACTCACTTATCCTCATGCACTCAGACACAGTCACACACACACATGCTCCCTCACACACACACACCTGTGCAAACAATCCCACACACAGTCTCTTTTCATGGAAGTTGCTAAGGAATATGGAGTTGTTCAGCAGACAACTGACGAATGTATCTGTTGTCCTCACCCAGGTGACTACAGAGCAGAAAGTCAACTCTGCTGATGCCCCTTGGTTCCAGGTGACTTGAAGTAATATCACATGGATGAAATTAAAAATTTAAAAATGGCTATGTAACACTGGGTTTGGAGTTTCATGTGACCACAAATCAAACTAGGAGGGGTGTCCAGCCCAAAGCTCCTTTTGTGATTACCTGCTCAAGTCTTCATATGCACAAGGATTTGCCTCCCAAAGGGACAGGTTGCCAGAAGTGATTAAAACCAGCTTCTATCTAACTGAAGAACAAATGCTCTACCTTTCTTTCCAAATACGTTTGTAAATTTATTGTAATTAATATCCCCTACCCCCACTTAAGAAAAGATTGCTCCTAAGAGAGAAATATCAATGGCCTATGACCAGCAACTTCTAGAACATTCCACTGTGACAAGACCCAAATTCCCCTTTGTCCAGGCTGGTGACTAATGAGGCCACAGTGGTCCAAGTCCCCCTGGAGTCCCACCCCTCAAGAACCAGGACAGGCAGCGTGGAGCTGTAAAACTGTGTTGATGGGGAATTAGGAGGTCTGATTTTGGTGCCAGCTCTGCCACTAACATTTTTGTTTATTTAGTTTCTAAATTATTTATCTATAGCCAACCTGAGTTACTAAAGAATCTCAGGTCTTTATACATAAGCAGATTAAAAGGAAGCGAAAAACATGAAAAAGGAGAAATGATGATACGCTAAGTATAAAGATGCAAAAGCTGCCCACCAATAGGTTGCTCTGTCTTCCTGGCAGCTCAGGAAATGAGAAAAACATGACAGGCCACGTGAACCTTCATTAGAGACAGGAACACTGATTGCTAAGGAAAAATACTTTTTGCATAGTTTTTTTTTTTTCTTTTTCAGCCCGCAAATCCTTAAAAGATATAATTTGAAATGTAATTTAGGGTATATTGCTAAACATCAGAGAAAGCAAAACATCATATTGATATTTATGTCATTGGCCACTGTGCTGGTCTGAACACTTTGATGTTTTCCATAATCTTTTGATTGATGATGCTTAAAAGCACTGCACCCAGGTTTGTTGTAAATATGAAATGAGATCATAGCTAAGATAGCACTGTGTCAACAGTGAATGTAAACAATTACATGTAAGAAGTGTGAGCCTCAATTCATATTTTGAGCAAAGCACAGGTAAGGAGGGACCCTGAGCTTTATAGAAAGCCTTCAGCCTACGTTCCACCACTCCAGACAGGACAGAACAACCTTCCTATTAAGCCACACAGTTCTTGGGTGACAAAAGCTCTCCAGATTCAGAGAGGCGTAGAAGGAGAGCTGACTCCTAGACAGCTAATCTAGGAGTATAAATCCGACTTGTGAGAGAGGATGGGCCTCTATCCCAAACAAGAAACTTTTGGGGACTCCTTTGTAAGCTAATCATCCTGTCCTTCTTAAAGTTTATTGGAGATTTTTCAGGAGGAACTGGAAGATGGCGGCGAGGGGAGTGCATTGCCCCCGTGTGCCACGTCACAGTGTGGGAGTATGACAAGTCAGGACGGCTAAAAGCTATCTTGTTAGGAATTTCCAGCAATAGCGGGGTGCTCCAGAACCGGGAGGAAGGATTTACATCGCACGAGGATCGGCTACGGGGGGCTCAAACGCGAGAGATTTGTCGCACGGAGGGTCACGCTGCTTATTCAGCAAATCGCCCCGCGGCTAGAGTCTGCGGCGCGCGCTGGGAAACGAGGAGATAGCGACGCAGGGATACAGCGCTGCAGTTTCCGTGGGCTTCTGCCAGCCGTGCAATCACCGTACTCAGTGCTGAATTCTGGGTTTGAGACGGGGGAAGGAAGCGGTCCAATTCAGTTCTCCACACCGGTCAGACCACAGAGGAGGCCAGCGGCCACCATCTTGGAGAGCTGACGTCACCATCCCTGTTTTCGACTGAACACAGCTCATTCAGCCATAGAACAGGTAATTTCAGGCTGCCATTTGCCTGCGGCTTGCAGACAAATTACTCAGGCTCAGTGCTAAATAACCCGCGGAAACTGCTTCTTGGAGCCTGCTCTTATCAGAGCACACACAGAGCACAGAGCGGCCAAGTTCCGGCTCCCGGTACTGCTCTGGCCCAGGGCTAAGGAGCCCGCGGAAACTGCTTCTCTGTCCGGGTCCTGCTGAGTACTGTGGAGGTAAATACCAACCGAGCCTTCGTGGGCAGTGGCAACAGGACTGAGACGGGGCCTGAGAGGGCCGGTCAGGACTCACTCGTTGCTTTGGTCACCCGGCAAAGGGAACGAAATGCTGCCATTCGCAT
>NW_026000196.1:11877333-11888306 GCF_001458135.2 Marmota marmota marmota
TACATACAAGAGGTAGTGAGGGGAAAGGGGAAAATAATACAAGGGTGAGAAATGAATGACAGTAGAGGGGGTAGAGAGAGAAGAGGGGAGGGGAGGGGAGGGGAGGGGGGATAGTAGAGGATAGGAAAGGCAGCAGAACACAACAGACACTAGTATGGCAATATGTAAATCAATGGATGTGTAACTGATGTGATTCTGCAATCTGTATACGGGGTAAAAATGGGAGTTCATAACCCACTTGAATCAAAGTGTGAAATATGATATATCAAGAACTATGTAATGTTTTGAACAACCAACAATAAAAAATTAAAAATAAATAAATAAATAAAATGGTACAATCTGAAAAAAAAAATAAAGTTTATTGGAATTAGCAATGTTTTTCTAGAAGTTGAAAAATGAGCTAGAGTGACCCTGACCATAGCTTCTTGCAGCTGTAAGCCTTTCTGGTACATTCTGCTGTTCCTTTGGTTTTCCTGTTCCTTAGTAGAGTAATCAACTGCATAGCTTTCACCCACAGCAAATTGTTAGGCTCTGACACCACACCCTTCAGGGAGGGCTGGGGCCAGGTTCTAAACCACATTCAGCTGGTAATTTCACTACCAATTGCTGCAAGTGTTGAACACCCCCCCACCCCCGGGGACTGACTTAATAGTTCCCCCTCCTCACCCCTTTTCTCATGGGCTAGTCAGAATCTGGCTTGATAGGCAGCTGAGAAGGGAAGTTGGAAGACACTGGGTTATGTGGTGGGTGTTTTAAAAAAGAAATAGCTCATGCTTGTTATTTGGAAATCTATGATTCATGCTCATAAACAGAGACAGAGGCTATGAATGATCTTGATTTTGCTTGCAGGGCTGGAGTGTGCAGGTGAGTTCAACTCCAACCCCCAACGCCCTCCACTGCGGTAGCCATCTCAAGCAGGTGCAGGTGGCTCCATTCAAAACCCCACAGAGGTTGGCCTTTCACTACTTACAAAGCCCTCTCATAGGCATTTCCCATAGCTTTGCCTGAGGAGCAAAACTTAATCCTTGAACTTTATTTTTGTTTCGAATTTTAAGACCATGTAAATCATACAAACTCCAAAAAGCAGACTTCTGGTCCTGAAACCAGCACCTTGGTTCTGTGGACCAGGATCATGAGAACCAAAGAATCACAAAAGGATAGTCTCTCTATGCTGGATGTGCAATTGAGAATGCTCAGGGATTCCTTCCCAGAAAGAGGTGAGTAATATCCGTGATTTAGGGATTAGCATATTATTAAAATAGCTGCCATGAAGAAGAAGTGGTTACAACATGGCTTCCTTAGCAGGGAGAGGCTCATGGCAGCCCTGGCATGGTTCCTCCACTCATTGTGTGGCTTTTGGCAACTTAGCTCTTCTGGGCCTCTTTCCTTTCCTGCAACATAGGAATTATGACATCCTTATAAGGGTGCCATAGAAATTTAATGTGACACATTCTCCCCCCACTTTAATTTTTTTAAGCTGCTTAATAGTCCAGCCCACTTTCACTCAATTAGTAGCATGTACTTATGAAGCATCCACTGTTTATGTGTTTTTCCAAAGAGCATTTCAAATGCTTTTCCCGCCAAGTGATTACCACCAAATCTCCTCTCTTGCTTCTCTCTGCAATGCTGCAGTGCAGGGTACCCCACATAGCTTCCATTTACCTTCAGGTATTGGACCACTGTCATGCAGCATGTGAGACTCAGTCCTATCCTATTTAAGGCTACAGTCTCCTATCCCCACTCCATCCCTTCCCAGCTTATCTGGTGTCCAGTTTGTCTCACCTTCCATGAGGAGAAGACATGGGCTGCTGTTTCTCTTTGCTTCTCCATTCTCTTCAGAGTCTAAAAGCTCTGAGAGAGGAGAAATTCCCCAACAGTGGGTGGGTCAGCAATTTTCTGTAGCTATACAAAGCACCTTGCCAGAGTACACCCAATTCTTTATTCTTTCAAATGCCCTCAAATCTTTCATTTTTATTTGTGTTGGGACAGAGAGGCCCTGCTTCTTCTCATAAAAACCATGCTGGATTCCCAATATCCCAAACATTTTGAAATTTAGAGATTCCCTCCTGTATTGGTTTCCCCAGTCTTCATTTCTAGACTATTGTCATGGAGGATGGGAGCTGGGGTAAAAGACCCAATTGGCTTCCATCAGGAGTTTGTTGTGGTCAACTTTTACAGGCTCTTTGATGGCTCTCTCTAGAACCAAAGAGGAGAAATTCTCAAAATATAGCATGTTTCCTCTGGAAGGTTTGTTGGAACACAGATCACAGGCCCCCATCCTCAGAGTTTCTGATGCAGTAAGTCTGAGATGGAATCTCAGAATTTGCATTTCTAGAAAGTTCACAGAAGAGGGTGATGCTAATGACCCCAGGAATCACATTGAAGACCAGTAGGCCAGAGACTCTGAATTTCAACACATGTCTTTTTGACCTCACTTTTGGGGCATCAGAAAAAGCCCTATCTGGTGTCCTTTCAGATTAACAATGTTGCATGCTAATATTTTTAGTACAATTTTACAGATAAGAAAACTGAATTTGGGAGAGACTGAATGATTTGTCTAGAGTTAGAGGATTAAGAAGCAGGAAAGTAAGGTCTGTTACTCAGATTTGCCTGACTCTAAATCCCTGAATTTTCTGATCAATTTTATTTAGGCAAAAATGGGATTGCAGCAGGGGGCAAAATATCATTCATGTTTTCAGGCTCAAGAGGCCTGAGTTGGGTAAGTCAGAATTCTTCCCTTTTGTGCCATTGTGCTATTGCTACAATTGTTGATCAGAGGTCACAGCTGATCCAAGCTGGAAACTCAGGTTTCTTTCTTTGGTATTTCTGTAGACCGGGATAGATAAAGTAGACTAGAAAATGTATAGCTCTTGGCCACTCTTTTCTTGTGCTGTGGACCTATGTTCCAAGGTATTATCTGCAGATAGCAGGGCTTAACCTGGGAGTGTGGATAAAAAAAAACAAAGTTGCAAGCAGTCTCTCTGTTCTTTGGCTTTATGAAATGGCCTAATGACCTTACAATGACCTTGCTTTATTCCTGGCCTTCTATTCCTTCACCTTTCCCTTAAGCTGCTTTGAAGTAGTTCTGTTACCTGCTACTAACTAGTAGTTTCTTTACTAATATATGTTATGCACATATTCTTCAAATCTTTATAGTCTGACTGTCTCTTTGAAGAATCCATAATCTCCTAGTAAAATTATGACTGCATTATTTGTCATTTGGGGGCAGCAAAGAACTTGTTATCCATGCTGGTGTGCTAACATCTCCATTTTTATATATTTCTGGTTTCCTATCCTTGGAAAAAAAATGATGAGGGTGTGTAGTGTGTATGTGGGAGAGGAGAGTGAGGGCTCACTACTATCGTGCACACAAACACACACTTCTCTAAGGACTGGCCCTGCCTGCTGCCAGGCCCCTGAATCCTGACCTGCCAGATGAAGCTTCCCCCCAGGTGTGCCTGGGATGGTTGCGCAGATGACATTCTGCCCTCTGAAGCCCTCCCTGGGTGTGCAAGCCCTGAGCACCCTTCCTAGAGTGTTTCCCTGTGTGCTCAAAGTGAGTTTGGACCAAGAAAGGTCAAAATAACACCATTAATCAACCGGACTTGTTCTTTTTGAAAAGTTCATTCCAAGGATCTGGGATTAGTACTTTGTTTTTGCCCCATACCGAGCCACCCACAGAGTCTTCATTAGGCCCTTGGCTGCTCAGGAAGCCATGACTCAGCTGAGGAAGCCAACTGAGTGGCAAGGTCTTTTAAGGGTAATTTAGCTGCATGTAGAAGCTCTGACTTATTCTTTTTCCTCCCTCAGATAATGGACACTGTGCCTAAGTGCTCCTGGGCTGGTGACAGGACTCTGTGTACCCCAGGACTCCTCCACCTTCCCCTCCCAGAATGTATCCTAAAACACTTCTGCACACTGCTTCAGAACTCAGCTGTCAGAACACCCCTTTCTCTTGATTCCCCTCCAGTACTGTTCACTCAGCCTGTGCGGAGAACTCAGAAGAGCAGAGCCACAACTCATGCAGGTCACATTTAGATTATAGAAGAGGGGAAGAGGCTGGAATAACCACCTAGCACACAGTAGTATATAAATGTGTCATGGATTGTTAGGTGTATACATGTGGCCAGTGGTGAGGTTAAGCAGGAGCTATAGTAAGTAGGGCCACCATGTTTTGCCAAGCAGGCTCTACCCTACACAAATCCAGGGTATGGTTCACATGGACTATACAATGTACTATCAAAGTATAATATAGTTTTTCCTTTTTTACTTCAAACACATTTATCCTATGCTTCCTTAATAATTAAAAAGAAACAATAAGTTTTAAAAGAAGTGATTAAGTATGCACAGTAAGACTTTCTGGTTTATAATAAGCCAATGAAAAGTAAGGCATAGATGGTCTGACAGAGCCAGTTGTGTGTTGGACCTCGTATACACCAGCTTTCAAGAGCCAGTTCTTGGTATCTCCACTCAACATGTGTTCATTCATTTCACACCAATAAATTGAAATTAGCCGTGATAAATTATTTATACATCAGAAAGAGGTAGACACCATAAGATCACCCCTCTCCCCACTGTGAGAGCTGGTTGTTTTGCCTTTACCAGCACACTTGGGGCAGTAGCCACATTGTACCCTAAGCTCTCAATTTCTGTCAGGGACTAGCATTACTTAGTCTCACAAAAATGCCCTTATTTTCATAGTATCTCTTTTAAAATACCCCATAAAAGCTGTTCTTGTCATACCCTAACCTCACCTGAGATCCAGCCCTTTAGTTTCTTTGATCCTTAGCTGATGATCAACTAAACCCAACATGTAAACTCTGTCCATGTTGAACCTATAATCATTTAGTGACATTTGACAGACTGTTCTAGAAATGTTTTTGGAGAAGTGGTTATCCTATAATCCTTTAAACTTTTATAATTAGCTAAGAATTTATACACCTGAAAAAGTTTATCCATGAAGTTTTAATTCAGCTTTTCTAAACTTTTGCAGCTCCATGAAGGTGAGTATATGTGATTTATATTTTAGATCAACTAAAAATCTAGCAAACCTGGTAACACTTGATACATATTAGTTTTAAGGGTATACTATGATTTTTTTTTTCAGCTAATATCTCTATTTACTAGGTAAGAATTTTCCCAGAAGCATTCATAGAAAGAGGTTCTTACCCTTGTAACTGGATTTAAAGATTATGATTTTTTCAGCTCAGTAAATGTGGTAAGCCATGATCACATTGATAATAAACAGATACACAGCATATTAAAAGGATTAATGAGTGCTTACAAAAATGGAAGAAGGCAGTTGAAAACTTTTCTTACGTCAGAATCTTACATTATTTTCTTTTTAATTTTCTGGTGCTGGGATTTGAACCCAGAACCTCATGCATGCTAGGCAAGCCATGCTCTATCAGAAAACTACGCCCTCAGCCCAGAACCGTACATTCTTTACCAAAAATGGAGAAAAAGACATTTCCAATGACTTATACCCCCTTCGCTCATCAGTTGGTCATAAATGTGTGCATTTCCCAGAATAAAGAGGAAAGTTTCCAAAGCAATATATTTTGTCAAACTTTTCTTTCCCACTTACAAGTATTCTTAAGTTAGATTATAAAATGTTATTTAAAGTGGTTAGTATGATTCAGACAATGGAAACATGGATATTTCTCCATGACGAATAAATTATCGTTTAATTTGTTGAGTGTGTTATTTGCCAGACTTTGTGCTGTGCTGCAATTCACACACATTCCTTCATTTGGTTCTCATAGCCATATTTTGAGGACAGAAGTTCCTCCTTCACAGATGAGGAGTCGGGAACCTGAGAAGTTAGTCCGCTCAAATGTTCCACGGTTGGTAAGTGGCCATCATTGATGTGCTTGCTATTTTCATAATGTATGTGGCCAAAGCATGACCTCATGCAAATGTCAAATTATATGTGATAGCATATCAATATAATCCCTAGGTTACAAACATAAAAGTATTTTTGTTAGCGAAATAGAATGAATTTTGGTCTTTATGCAGTATTGCATAGTTCACTTAGAAAACCAAACCAAAAAAAAAAAAAATTCTTTGTAGCTTCTACTGACTGCTTTGCTAGCATTTATCTTCAAGTTTGAGCAGACAAAGAACAAGTTGAGCATACAACATCACTCAAGCTCTGCAAATATATAAACTCCTCAGGGAAGATCAACATTGGCCTAGGAGAACTTACGGAAGAAAAAAAGACTCTTTCTTCACCAAACAGTAATCACTGGGGCTCTTAAAGTATCTGGGAATATAACAAACACTACAATCAATGAAGATGTGTTTGGATTCAACTGTCAAACTTACTGAAGATTAAAAAAAAGTTCCATCTTTAGCAGTAACAATATCTGAATCATATGGTGTGCGTCTGGCAGACCTTCTTTCCCAAATTGCCCAGCTAATCCCAGCGCATCTCCGCTTGTGAGTACAAAGCAAAGGCAAGTAAAATGCCGATCAGGAAAAGAGATTCATTCTGTGTCAGAAAATTCATTCTGTGGCTAATCTCTTGGATGCAAAGCACAGAGAAATGAAAGTAAGCCTCCACTTCTACCACCTTTGAAGGGATTGTGGAGCATGCACAATCTATCAGGATCTGGGGCTGTGACAGTTACTCTTCAAGTTGAGCAAGTGTTAGACTCTCCTATGGGATCCACACAGAAATGCACTTGGCCCTTGATGTCAGGGTCTTAGGGTAATTTAGCCTGAATTCCTTTTCTGGTTTACTTTAGACACTTCTGGTTTCTGTTTCATATAAAATTCTTAATCTGCTTGTAAAAGTACAAAATTAAGAAATAAACACAGAGAGAAGACTTATCAAAGGTTAAAACAAGAGAGTTTTGTTATTTTTTTTTATTGTACAGGATTTAGCACCTCAGTCTGAACATAAGGAGACAGACTCAGCTTCCGCGCTAAGGCCAGCTGACAGAACCCACTGGTGGTATTACAACTGGATCCCTGTTTCTTACTTCTATCCACATGTTCTCCATCCATGGATTCAATGCTCAGATCAAAATATTCAGAAAAAAATTGCATCTGTACTGTATGTATACATAGTTTTTTCTTGCATTACTCCCTAAATGGTATAGTATCACAACTATTTCATAGCACTGACATTGAATTAGTTATTACACGTCATCTAGAGAAGATTCCAAGTATGCAGGAAGATGTGCATAGGTTGTAGGCAAATGCTGCCCAATTTTATACAAGTCTTGGACAGCTGCAGGTTTTAGTCTTTGTGGAAGTCCTAGAACCTGTCCCCTGCAGACAGAGAGAGACAACTATGTATTAGAAATTGATAAGACTTATAAAAATGTGTCAAAAATGAATCTTTTGATTCATTGTGACAGTTAAAGAATAAACCTGATTAGGCAAAAGCGGCTCAAATATTTTATATATCTAGTTCACCATGAAGAGAAAAGGACAGAATTCATATTAATGTGCTATTAAACTAATATGCCTAGGATATATTCTAACGTTCAGCTTTGATTCTCAGAATATGACTAACACCCTTGGAGTAACATACATGAAATCTAATGAGAAATAAGTCCAATGAGAAAATCTATACTACCATAGAGAAATATATAGTTAAAGATAGTTATACTTCTAAATTTAATATCCCCAAATATAAGTAAAGACAGTTTCCTTACTTTCACAACTTTTGTGTTCTTAACTTGGAAGCATAACAGGCTTTACCTTTTTCATTAGGTTTTTCACACCTTCCAAGATTAAAAATACAAAATTCTAAGTCCCTGTGACTTTCACATTTCTGTATGTTTTAAGTGCTTCATGGAAAGTATCAAAGGTGTGTCTTTATAGTGGAAAACACAGCACAGCCCATGAGGCCCACCTTTATAGCTAATTTATCTTGCTACACATTTAAACTGAGAGGATCTATAAAGGTCATTCACATACATAAAGAGTTTCTGGCTGAAAAGGGGAAAGGAAAAAGAAAAGAGGTACAGACATATTTATTCTTACAGACACAGTGAATCCAAGGTAGTTAACGTAGCTTAAAAGAATGCCTCTATCCTAAGGGGAAAAAAAAACAATGTCGATGACAGTGAAGATTTTTCATGGAGGCATTTTACCAAATGCCATTGCAGCGTCTGCTGAAGGAGGAAGGCAGGGGTCTGCCCTATTCTTGCTCTACAATTAATATGTTATCTCTTCATCTTTCAACAACAAAATTCCTCATAAAGATCTTAGGCAGAGAGGTGGAATTATTGGGGGGAAATCCTGGCAATTCTACATTCTTGTCTACTGTTGCATAAACAGAGGTCATTGAAACACTCCATGTAAACACGCTTTTTCCTTAAGTAAAGAATCCGGAGCTGACAGTCCAGAGAAAAACCTTGAACTTCACACACCCTGAAGGTCCTATGTTCGTTCCATATTTTCTGAATTTTATTGCTGTTGCATTAACTGTTAGGTGTCCATGCTATGTGGTAGCATTGGGTTTGCAGCCTACCCTCCTCTCTCCAAAACATTGCCTGCACAGGTGTGTTCTAGTTCTGGCACAAGGTGCTCATTACAGGGATATGAGCAATCTTACCAAATGTTGAAATGCCCCCTAAAGGTTTCAAGTTTGGCAGTGGGCCAAGGTTGGAGTCTGCACCTTGACCGATTTTTGCTCATGAGATTTGAGAAAATAGAGAGCACCACCAATCTTGCTAATTGAAGGAAGATTGTAATGAGTGCCTGATCCACCCAAAATCTTTTTAGGAAGTTTCCTTGACCCTCTAGGGTACAGAACAATTAATTGTTACAAATAAAAACATTATTTACAATTGAACAGTGTTCTGGAGTATATAGGGCAGTGATACATTAGCTATATCTTTATGAGGACCCACAATGGGGAACCCCTTCAAACCTTCCAACCCCAGTCTTCACACCTTGATTCCTCTACAGTATTGGCCAAGTCAAGACTGATCTAACTGTTCTTACCCAATTGGGTCTAGCTTGAGCTTCTCTGCCTCATCTGACACACAGTGTCTATCCTAGTCACCCTTCCCAGAGCTGCTGGTGGTAGGATGTTGTTGATTTGTTGACCCTGGGCTCCTATCTCAGGTGAGGTTCTCTAGACACAGACACAGAAGCAGAGAAAGGTTTGCTGAGGAATGATGCCTATGAATAAAAATTAAAAGGTAGACGTGGAAACAGGCAGGGGGCGTTGTCAGAGCTCCATGAAAACCTGATGTCTCCACCAGCCCTGGACCATCTCCACATATTGCCATTAGAGAGGTTCAGTGTAGGGTGGAAATAGAAAAGGCCAGCCTCTCCCATCCCTTCACTCTCTCACTGGATGAAGGTATCTGAGACACCTCTCCTTTTGAAGAGTCATTGAAGGGCCACCCAAGGGAAGAAGAAGCCCTCAGCTGTCAGGCAACCATATTCTTTATAGCTAGCCAGCTTGCAGGATCAAAGAAGCACAGGTCCATGTCTGCCTCAGTCCCCAGCCTCTTGATAAATTGTCTCCTTTTCCAGAAAGTCACTTTTCACCTAGATTTGACAGAAACTTGCAGGTAAACCCAGGTACCAAGGTATCCTACTTAAATTTTAGGTATCTGAATCTTTCCAATAAAATAGTTAAGGATCATGAGATGAAGTGACAGGCCCCAAACTGTACAACTAGTAAGGAACAGAGGCACGATAAAATAAGATATAGCTGTGGAAATACTACAGAGTTTTCCTGATAAAACAAGGCTTACCAATTTTTATCAAGACTGTTGGCAATGTTTGTGACTCTAGGCAGTGAGCATTATACATGGGTACATCATATGCTCTTTGCAATCACAGTGAGATAGTATTGTAGCCTCCATTCACTGAAGAGAAAACCAAGTCTTAGAGACATTAAGGATTTTCCCCAAAGTACATAGCCAGTAGTGGCCGAGTAGGACTTAAAGCAGGGTATGACCCCAGCACCTGCAGCCATTAGTAGCATGATTTTTTTCCTCATAATGGCTATCATTGCTGTAGAATTATGCATTTTGAGTATACATACCCTGTCCATTTAATAGGACACCCAACCCTAGACATCTACTGGCTCAACTTAGGCTTTTGTACTTTATGATGATGTGAAAGCAATATGCATTCTGTAGAAGTCATACTTCAAATTTTAAATTTTGGCCTATTCCTAGGTTAGGATTAGGATCATGCTGGAAAGCAGCAGTAGTTGCAGCTCTCAGTCATCCAGTCAATCACAAGGCAAAACAACGGATAACCTGCAGTGTACGGTGTACTTAAGGGATGATGTTCAAGAGCTTAGGTGCATTAAATGCATTTTCAAGATCTTTAACTCTCTGTGGGTTTATTAGGACATACCTCCACTGTAAATTAAGGAACATATGTATTTCCAAAGTATGTTTTTTTATCTTCTGTCAAACATAATATTTTTGAGAGATCTTAGTTCAGGAGCTGTTTATATACTATGAAACCCTAAATTAAGAAAAATGGCTGAGGCTGGAAGATGGCGGCGAGGGGAGTGCATTGCCCCCGTGTGCCGCGTCACTGTGTGGGAGTATGACAAGTCAGGACGGCTAAAGGCTGTCTTGTTAGGAATTTCCAGCAATAGTGGGGTGCTCCGGAACCTGGAGGAAGGATTTCCATCGCACGAGGATTGGCTACGGGGACTCAAACGCAAGAGATTTGTCGCACAGAGGGTAACACTGCTTATTCAGCAAATCGCCCTGCGGCTAGAGTCTGCAGCACGCGCTGGGAAACGAGGAGGAGATAGTGGCGCAGGGATACAGCGCTGCAGTTTCTGCCAGCCGTGCAAGCACCATACTCAGTGCTGAATTCTGGGTTCGAGACGGGGGAAGGAAGCGGTCCATTTCGGTTCTCCACACCGGTCAGACCACAGAGGAGGCCAGCGGCCACCATCTTGGAGAGCTGACGTCACCATCCCTGTTTTCGACTGACCGCAGCTCATTCAGCCATAGAACAGGTAATTTCAG
>NW_026000196.1:11889072-11938822 GCF_001458135.2 Marmota marmota marmota
GAGAGGTGGGAGGGAAAGGGAGAGAGAAGGGAAATTGCATGGAAATGGAAGGAGGCCCTCAGGGTTATACAAAAGTACATACAAGAGGAAGTGAGGGGAAAGGGAAAAATAATACAAGGGGGAGAAATGAATGACAGTAGAGGGGGTAGAGAGAGAAGAGGGGAGGGGAGGGGAGGGGGGATAGTAGAGGATAGGAAAGGCAGCAGAACACAACAGACACTAGTATGGCAATATGTAAATCAATGGATGTGTAACTGATGTGATTCTGCAATCTGTATATGGGGTAAAAATGGGAGTTCATAACCCACTTGAATCAAAGTGTGAAATATGATATATCAAGAAATTTGTAATGTTTTGAACAACCAACAATAAAAAATTTAAAAAAAAAAGAAAAATGGCCATTTTCTATTATAAGAACCATACTTCAGTTAAACACACCTAAGGACTACAGCAAAAGCTCACCTTCACATTTTCTAGAAACCAAAGGAAAATGATAAGAATAAGAAAACTATGTCATGAATTTTTAAAACACAAAAACATACCTTACAGTGTGATTGTGCCAGTTTTCTAGAATATATTATACTGAACTATTATACTCTTTAAATAAACTGAATTTTTCTCCAGTTTCACAACCAAGTTACACTTTAAGCTAAAAGCTTGGCATGTCTGAGGCCTTAATCAATACTGATTGATTGAATATTAGCATTTCCTCAACAGTGTTATTTTTCACACCAACCAGAAGCATACTCAACAATCACTGAATTTATTAACATCTTTTAATCTTGACATACATAGGGCATTAAGGTGAAATGATTGAATATGGCCCTTATCAGCTCCATTCACAGTAAGATCTGTTTTCTTCAAGGTTGGTTTTGCTGAAAGGCAAAAAGTCAGTAGGCATTTGCCAAGCATTTCTAGAAAATGAACTTTGGAAAATTAAGCGGACATTTCAGGGACTCATTTTATTAGCATGACCAGACAAATAAAGATTAGAAAGGAGTAACAATTGTTCAGAAATGTAAATTGCAGCATTATGGAAAAGGAATATCACTGTATTTTTAATTAAGTCTGAGAAAGAGACTATATTACAGCTCATACATTTTTAAAGGATTAAGTTTATGTTTTGAGTACAACAAATATTTCTGATTGTTTAAGATAAATTCTCTTAATTCCTAATTTTTACTAATTTTATAATGAAAACATTTTTTTTATTTCCAAAATAAAGAATTTACAAGTTCACTTCAGGGATCATTTTTATCTACCCATTTATTTCCCTTTAATTTTGTGGGATTTGACTAGGTTCAAAACGATTCTTCTTCCTCACAATGGCAAAGATTGCAATAAAATGACAAAACAGAACTCTACGAACACTGACAATATCAAAATACTGTTTCACCAAAATATTTATATATGCAATGAGCTGAAGCATTATCCCCAAAGGGGTTGCATAGCT
This sequence comes from Marmota marmota marmota, assembly GCF_001458135.2. Classification (NCBI taxonomy): domain Eukaryota; kingdom Metazoa; phylum Chordata; class Mammalia; order Rodentia; family Sciuridae; genus Marmota; species Marmota marmota. The sequence goes on from NW_026000196.1 coordinate 11,890,526, forward strand.
ACCCTCTTGTCCCTGCACTGTATCACAGTGACCTTGACATGGGAGACACCCTTGTGTTCCTTCATTTTAGGAACAATTCTAATAAACTAAACCACCTGATTCCAACTTCATGACTCATTTCCAGGCACTTCCCTTGTACTCATCTCATTTGGCCTATAATTTAACACTCGGCAGCATACAGTTGTATTTTAAACTACTAGTCCAGTGTTGTGCCATAGATTGTGAACCCCTGAAGGTCTAGGCTGGTGTCTGATTTCTCTCTACATCACCCACATGTCCCTCCCTCTCTTGAGCACATAGATTAGCAAGTGTGTGAACAGTTGCTGGATAAGTAAGTACTGAGCAAGGAAGCAGCAAGGAGAGAGCAAGGTTGGCAGCCTTGTGTTCTTTACGCACATATTCAGAGAGAAGTCACAAAGCGGCTCTGGGTCTCTTTCTCTGGTCTATAAAATGATGATAGTAATACCTCCTTGCTGAGTTATTGTAGGGGTTAGGAATGCCAAGAATAAAACAACCAGTTTATTTTCTTGTGCATCTATAAAGGATGGGCTCTAGTCTATACCCCAAATTTTCAACTCTTCTTATAACAGAAATTTAGAAAACATGTAAATACAATCCAAAAAAATAAACTCATAACTCACTTCACATCCCAACACGTGGAACATGCTGCTATTTATCTTGCTTGTCTCTCGTTTTTCTTTGATATTTGATGGTCTCTGAAACAAGAATATGATGGTGTCGAACGCTCCTTCACCTGGTGGTATACATTGTGTGCACATTTTCAAATTATTACATCACCTCTTATACTGTTTTCCATGGAAGTACTTCATTCTCTTGCTGTGATGTAGTTTAGCCAAACATCATCTACTGCAGGGACACTGTTGTAAGTGATTCTGACTTTTGATAAAGCTGAGAGAACAACTCAGTCATCTTTAGGTGAGTCCATTCAGTATAAAGCAGGTAAACAAAGCCACAATATAATAATATATTATATAATAATTATGCAATAATTATATAATTATTTTAAAGGTCAAACATATAATAAACCAAAACCAATACAAACAGAAAAAAATTATAACATTGGTTTGGTTTATTCATTTTTTCTCCTCTGGTAGGCCCTGGAGATACAAAGATGAATAGTATGGTCAGTCCTCATATTGCACTCCATTATCAGTAAAGTTTCTATTTAAAAATATTACAATGAAGAGAATCATGGTATTTTCTTTTCATCCCACAATTCTGGAAGATAAAAGTAGACATCATGACAGTCATGAACATACCACCTCATAGAGTGTGATACTGAAGCTGAAATAAGAAGAAAGAATAGTGATTTCTGGAGTTAAAATACTAATTCTTCTATCTTACTTTTTCTTCCAGGTTTAATGAAGCACACTTGACAAAACTGTATATCTTTAAGGTGTATAGCATGATATTTTGATATACATTTTGAAATGATTACCACAAGCAAGCATATTAACATATTACTTCACATAGAGAATTATTCCCTTTTGTGTTGAGAACACTTCAGATCAACTTTTTAAATTTCAAGTATAAAATACAGTATCACTCACTGTGGTCACCAGACTGTACATTAGATCTCCAGAACTTAAGCCACTTGCATAACTGACCCTTTTGCCTGTTGACCTACATTTTCCCATTCACCCCTCCTGCCAGCCCCCAGCAGCCACAAATCTACTCTTCCATGACTTTTTCTTCATCAGATTCTACATGTAAGTGAGGTCATGCAGTATTTGCCTTTCTATGTCTGGCTTATTTCACTTAGCATAATGTCTCCCACTTTTATCCATGTTGCTACAAAGGACAGAATTTTCTTCCTTTGTAAATGTTGAATAATATTCACATTCTATAATAGTGTTTATATTAATTTATAATAATTTATCTATCCAATTATCCATTGATGGACACTTAGGTTGATTTCATGTTTGGTTACTGAGAATAGTGATGCAGTGAATGTGAAATGCAGATCTCTCTCACATACTGACTTCATTTACTTTGGTTATACACCCAGAAGTGGGATTTCTGGATCATATGACAGTTCTATTTTTAATTTTGTGAGGAACCCCAATATTGTTTTCCTTAACAACTGAACTAATTTACTTTCCCACCAACAATGTATAAGGGTTTTTCTTTATATCCTACAGCCTTACCCCATATTTGTTATCTTTGGTCTTTTTGATAAGAGTTATTCTAAATGATATGAGGTATCATCCTTCTGTGTTTGTTTTGTATTTCCCTGATAATTAGTGATGTTGAGCACATTTTCATATATCTGTTAGTCATTTATGAATTTTATTTTGAGAAATGTCTATTCAGATTATTAGCTCACTTCTAGAATTGAATTTTACTTTCTTTGTGCTGTGTAGTTGAGTTACTCATATATTTTGGATACTAACCCCTGATCAGATATATGGTTTTCTATTCTACTTCAAACAAATTGTGTCAACTCACTTCACTGCATCTGGCACTTCATTTCGGCTGGTTCATAGCATCACTTGGTCCTTTTGATTCAGTCTGAGTGAAGCACAGTTCATCCAAACTTCCTGCATTCGATACCCCATGATCATTAACATTCTTTACTTCTGTCTTTCAGGAATAATTATAGATATTTATTTGCATATAAATAATGGTGGAAAGGAGTCTTTCAGACGCTGTGTTTGCTCTGTAAAAAAGAGCCTTTTAAAAAAATGTTCAACAGAACAAAGAGCTAATCTATGCTCGTCAGATAGGCCTTCCTTTATTCAGGAAAGAATTTATATATGGCACAATTTGTACCTAAGTGAAAACAAAATTTATAGCACGTAGTACAGACTGTGGGGGCATAAAAATAATGGCTCACATCCCATGACCAGGATTGAATTCCTTTCCAGATCTTGAATAAAAGTTACAGGGGAGGCTGTATCATTGAAAGGAGACTAAGCACATGAACACCTGTTCGGTATACGCTTCTAGAATGTTAAAGTTTGACACAATGATGCGCCTTCACATTCAAATGAAATGCTGTGAAGCAGAGCTTCAATATAAGTCTGAGAATATCTTCCTACTGTTAATCCATAAGATCACCCTCTTCTTGGTTCTTGTACATAGACTTTCCAGAGCTCAAAATCAAAAATAATAAGGGAACTGAAAAAAAAAAGTACAGTACTGTATTTAAAAGTTTTAATGGAAAAAATTTCCTTATGAAATATTAATTACTAGAATTAGCACAAGAGATAAGAAATCCTAAACACCAATAACAATTTAAAAAAAATTCTTGTTCAATGTAAATTCCTCCAGCATATGGAGGGAGAAATCTCCCCCCAAAACCAGAATAACTTTGATACCAAACCTCAATGCATATTGCCAAGGAAAAGAAAGGTAAATGTATACAAAGACCTGATTTGGTGACTATTTTATTAATACATTTTAAAAACACTAAAAATAGTGATATGACATTGAAGTTCCCATCAGATTAAAACCCCAATTTACATTGAAAAACATAGCAATCGAGAAACTCAAAGTTGCATCTTATGTTAAAACATACAATAAGTCAGTACATTCATGAAAAGTATGTATATTTGCTAGTAATAGAAGCAATGCAAATTAGTAGTGGTTAGTATATTTAACAGAATTATGAAGTTATATAGTGAAATAGTTGAAGACACAGACTTAGAATCTGTAGCTTCATTCTACTACCACCTAGCTACCTATCCTTGGGAAAGTCACTCAACTTTTTTGTTTATCCATTGTTATTAATAGAAAATTAGTTTATACCAACATATCCCTTATAAATGTGCCTTGCACATGACTGTTAATCATACAAACATTATAAATTTATTAGTATTATTGGTATGAGAAAGGGAAATATTTCCAAACATTTTTGGAGGGTCACACATAATTGTACATTTATTCTGAAATGCTAATTGATTAATTCATTCAAAAAATACTTATTTGATACCACTTATGTGACAGGAACATGGACTTTCCTGGATTGTCACTACTGAACAGAACAGATAAATTGTGTGATATCATGATCCTTTTATCCTAATGGGCAGTGAGTACATACATATTTCAATATGTAACATAAGATCAAGAAGTTGTACAGAAAAATACTTTATAGAAAAATAAGAAGTTGGTAAGTAGAAGGTGACAAGAGGTCACTCTTTGAGATAAAATGGTAAGTTTGGTCAATGGTACTAAGTTGCAGTTAGGAGAAATGGGCTCTGGTATTCTCTTGCATGTAGCATAACTATAGATGATAATGTACTATATACTTCAAAAAATGTTAGAAGAAAGGATATGGAATATTTTCATCACAAATAAATAAATGTTTGAGGATATATATATGCTTACCCTGATTAGAACCTTCCTTAATAGATATGTATATGGAGACATCACATGGTACCTTACAAATATGTTCCATTTGAATGTGTCAATAAATTTTTTAAAAAATTCAAATTGATACAAGAAAACTTTTCAAAAGAGTTGAATTTGAGCCGAAACCAGAAAGAAAGAAAGAAAGAAAGAAAGAAAGAAAGAAAGAAAGAAAGAAAGAAAGAAAGACCTACCTAAGAATGAAGAAGAGCCTTCCATAGGATGAACTGTGCTCGAGGAAGAACAAGAACAATTTGTCTAGAGCCAGCTGAGCAAGGGAAAGAGAGACAGGATCAAAGTTGGAGAAGTGACCAGGGACCAAATCTTTCGGAGCCTTGGTGGCTTTTAGATTATATTTGAAGTTGTATGAGAAGCCCTGGAGGTATCAAACGGGCAGAAGCATGCAGGTAAATGTTTAAAATCTGGCTTTCCTGGGGAAAAAAGCCAGTTGTAGCCTTTGCCAACTGCCATGGTGTGTACTCTCCCACCAAGGCCAACTTCAATATACCAGCATGAAGTCATTGGAGGTGGAGCTGGTAAGAGGTGTGTACCATCAGCTTGCTGATGTCAGTGCCAGCAGTCCTTACACTCCACAGACACAAGAAAGTGAAAAGATTTAGGAGCGTCTTTCTAACTGGTCACTACTGCAGCAGGATGGAGCACAGACCCCAAGGAAGCAAGAAGCAGAAAGCCAGGAGACAATATGCAGTTACAATAATACAGAAAATGAGGAAAAGCAGCTCATACAAGGACTGTAACATCAGAGAGTAATAGAAGCAAACACAAAGTATTTCTAAGGGTCAGACCTTGTTTCCAATCTTTTACTATTAACTCATTTAATACTCATAACATCCCTGTAAATAAACACTTTTGTGTCACTACATAATGAGAACGCTGAAGTGTAAAGAAGTAACTTGAGGTATAAAGAGGATTCAATTTCAAGGAATTTTGTTGGCTACACAATACTTCCTCTTGAATCTTGGTCAGATTCAAGATGGGTTCTGAAGACAGAGTAAATAGAATGTTCTAAATATTGCATAAATATTTAGTGGTTAAGTTACTTCTTATTGCAGATATATACATATAAAATATAGTGCCATGGTTTTAATTTTTAAAATTCTATGTCGGGACTATGAATGACAGGATTATACTACCCTCCAGTGCACTTATTACTTATAACTATATATTATTGTTTTCATTAATTGGAATAGGTATTATAAACATAGTATTTTTTCAAATACATGAACAAAATAAATACTCTTTCTTATTGAACACTCCAGAAACAAGTATCCGTGCCTTTAATTTCTCTCAACCCCAATATGGATGGTACTAACATGCCCAAATGGAGAATAGTTAATACCATTACATCTTGAATTCTCCTAAATTAGAATTTCTGAAAATAACCTAAACCTCTGCTTCTCAAACTTATTGTGCATACATCTCATATGAACTTTCTAAAAAAAAAAAATCAGCTTCTGATTCTCTAAGTCTGGAAGACAGGACTTTTAAAATGCCTAGATGAGGAACTAGACAAATTCCTTTAAAATTAATAATAATAACAATGGCAGGGTTTTTAAAAATTACTATATAAAGACTCTAAAAATCGACCAAACGACCTACAACAATTTAAGAAGCACTTATCAGGGAAAGTGTGTATCCATAAGAAGAGTGGAAGTCTGTAGCAGTTTAGCTAGGGACTTTGCTTTTTCTGAAGCCTCACCTACCATTTGTGAAGCAGAAGAAAGATCATAATCACTGAAAGCGCTGCTCTCTGCCAAAGGAGAACTTGTAGTATTTGGAGCAGATATTGGGAATTCCTGTTGTTGAAAATAATAAAGATAAGGAGTGGCTGACAGTCAGGGAAGGATAACAGAAGCCTGAGGTCCATAATGAGCAGACAACCAAAAGAACAGTATGCCAGCCACCACTGTAATGGGGACACTCACGCTGATTGACAGCCTGCTTTTACCTGGACACCTGGGAAGCTATGCAAACCCACAAGGCTGCACCCTTAGGAGAAACCAGGGGAAGCTCTGGTGAGTCTCGCACTCATAGCTGGACATAAACCCTTAAAAAAGTAGAAAGTATAAAACACAGCACACTTGCCAACTCCCCAAAGTTAGAAATCATTCCCCAAGTTGTCCCTAATTTTCCCTACCTCCCAGTATTTACATTCTTGTATGATTCTTTTCCTTGAATGTGGGTAAAACCACATTCAACTGAATTACTTCTAACAAAGAGAAAGCCAGTCATGGTATACAGGCCAATCATCCCCACTCCTTGGAAGGATGAGATGGAGAATCACTTGAGCCCAGGAGCTCAAGTCCAGCCTGGCAACATAGTGAGACCCCATCTCAAAAAGAGACAGAAAGAGGGGGTGCAGAGAGGGGAGACAGAGACAGAGAGAACCTTACAAAGGTGACAGAACACCACTTCCTTGATCATGTTACATGATATTTTAATGTCTGTCTTGCTAGGAGACTCCCCTTCTTTCTGGCTTTGATGAAACAAGCTTCTGTGTGCTACTCTATAAAGAGGCCATGTAGCAAGTAATTAGGGACAACCTCCAGCTTATAGTCAGCAATTAACTAGCCTTCAGTCCAATAACTCAGAAGGAACTGAATTTTGCCAGTTATCATGTCAGCTTGGAAGTGTATTTATCTTTCTCCAACTGAGCCTTGAGGTAAGACCACAGCCCAAGAGGCACATTGATTGCATCTTCGTGAGTCCCTGAAGCAGAAGACACAGTGAAGCCATGCCCAGATTCCTGATCCACAGAAACTGAGAGCCATTCAGTGTGTGTCACTGTAAGCTGCTAGGTTTGTGGTGATATTCTTTACACAGCAATAGATAACTCACACACCAAGCCACACACAAATCCAGTGGCAGAGGGTGGAAGACTCACTGGCTGGAGGTGTCGAAGGACAACTTCCAACCAGTCATGGACTGCCCACTAAGCACTACTGATCCAAAGAAAACTCCTAAAAGCCAGTATTAAAAATAAAAGCTAGAATTGGAAAAAAAGTGTATTGAGGTGAGACTTTAGAGACCACACACTGCAGAAAAAAATACAGACTCCATTAAATGAGTTCAGGCAATCGCAACCAGCAACCAGCCCAAGAAAGTTAGGAGTAAGAGCAGAGGGAAAGATGGGGAGAGATAAAAACCCAGAGTTGCTACAATTGATTAGCTATAATGTCCAGTTTTCAACAGAAATGATAAGACCTACAAAAAGACAGCAAACTGCTCTAGCAATAGAAATAATCACTGAGGGCACCTGGATGTTAGATTACCAGACAAATATTTCAAATTAGTGATATGAAAATTTAAAGAACCCAAAGGAAAGCACCAAATAGAGAATAGCAGTCAATAAATAAAAATTGTGAAAAATTCTAGAATTGAAAAGCACAATAGTTGAAATAAAAATTATTAAAGAGTCTTTCCTGCAAATTTGAGATTACTGAAGAAATAATCAGCCATTGAAAAACAGAAAGTGGAGAGAGTGGGGTGAGGAGAAGAGAGAGGGGGGGAAGGAGGAAGAATATGATTCTTTAATTGAGTGTGAAGCTCAAAAGTCAACATTTCTAGCAAGCAGCTAAGTGAAATTGATGCAACTGGCTATGGATCAATCTTTGGTTACTACAGCTCTAAACTCAATATTCTTTTAGACTACTTCTGTTTTTTCTTTTTTTTTAGTATTAAAATTACAGATAGTAGTTGGGTTCATTTTGACAAGAGCAAACATGAAAGGAATTTGATTCAACCCCCTTCCCCACCTTTTTTCTTCCCCTCATATCACCCTCTTTTCTCCCTTCTCTACCCTATTGATCTTCCTCTCATTCCTTTATTTATTTTTGATGGGTACTTTCTACATCTACATAAATGCCATATTCCCTTTGAAACATTCATATGATACATGCAAAATAATTTTGTTAAATTTATTCCACATCTTCCTCCCTTCCTTTCTGCCTTCCTCTCATCCTCCTTCTTCTACTCCATTTATCTTCCCTATACATTTATAATATTTGATCCCTGCCCACCCACCCTTTCTTCCCTTTATTTTGCTTTAGTTTCCACATATGAGAGAAAACATTTGACGCTTGATTTTCTGAGTTTGGGTTATTTTACTTAGCATGATGTTCTCCATTTCCATTCCTTTGCTGGCAAATGTCTTTATTTTGTTCTTCTTTATGACAGAGTAAAACCTCGATTGTGTGTGTGTGTGTGTGTGTGTCACATTTTCTCAGTCCATTTATCTATTTATGGTTATCAGAGCTGATTCCATAATTTGGCTGTTGTGAATTGTGCTACTTTAAACAATGAAGTTAGACTACTTTTTTAAATAAAAAAGATAAGCATATGAATAATGCAAAAATGGAAAATACCTAAACCCTTCAAGCATTCAAACTGTTTCCAAATATTTTAAGAGCATCTGTTTCTAGTCTAAAAATAGTAGTGATTCTATTTTTTTCAACAGTTTCTTAAACATATTTCGCTGATTCTCCCTTAGGTTAAAGGGACAAATAAATTCTATTCTCTTGTTAAAAAAAGGCTTTTTCAAAACACTTATAATTGACATTTTTACTAATTCTGCCTTGCTTCCCCATCTTAATCTGAATAGCTGATATGTTATTGTGCTTCTAATTTGATTCATCTTCTCTTCTTCCACTCACAAGATGAATCTATCAGTCTTGTTGAGATAATAGTGATCAAAATTCAGTGTCACTACAAATGAGCCTGCAGTACCAGTCAAATGATTTTATGAATATAATGAACCCTATCCATAATCAAGAATCCATTCAGTAACTTTGACCAGTGCCATGTTCTGACTTGGAATTGTCTGGCACAGGGAGACAGAAGGAAAGCATGAAGAAGATCTTCTACAAAAATTACCATTAGCAATTTTTCCACAAAGAAATTAACTCACTGAAAATTGTTGCCTATTCTTCTACTAATGTTCCATACATTAGTCCCAAGACTACTGGATCAATAGTTAAGTTGCATAGATTTTTAAAACATTTTGCTTTTCTTTTTCTGGTTAAAATTTTATTCCTAGGATTGAAGTTAGAGTGAGTTCCCCTCAGAAAATATTTGTCATTTGAATTAGAAACATTAATTAAAATTAGGGTACATAAGATTTTATATATCAAACATCTCCTACAATGACTTGCCTCATGCAGCAAGAGTTTGTACAAAAAATTTTAGCATGGTTTTCTGCCCACCTCAAAAAGTCTTTGGTTAATGCACCTCTGCATAGCCAAGAAGACCTTGGTCTTTCCTTTAATAATTCATTATGTTAAGATATTTCCAAAAAAAAAATTGTGTATGATCAGAAGGAAAATATTGCATCATAAAAACAGGTGATTTTGTTCTTTGTCATTAAAGCTGTTTAGGAGTTTGTAGAATAAAAGGAAATGTCTGTCTTAGGAATATAAGAAATTAACATTCTCTAGTATGCCAAGTAGGCACTTCAATATCAAAATCTGTATCATCACAGCATTGAACTACTCTGCCTACTTCAGAATGTTATAGTGATCAAATGTGATAACTGTTAGAAAGGTACTAGGTTGATCCTAATTAGACACATCGAGAATATGATTACTGGAGCTCAGTAGAATATAAACAAGAAAATCCAAACAGAAAAACTTAATTCATTTTTTTAATTCATTTTACCCAAAGTAACATTATTTCTGTCGTGTGCCACCATTTTCCAGGTTTCAAAATATAATCATGTGCCACATTACAAGCTTTTGATCAGAAATGGACTGCAAAACTGACAGTGTATACCACACAGCCTAGGTCAGGTTTAGTGTATGCAAACCAACCCTAGAATGAAAAACAGAAAGTGACTGCCCCCCTTCATTTATCATTGCATTTAAAAAATATTTTAAATGACTAGAATAAATCTATTTAGTTGAATTTAAGATATATTTCAAACATATACACAATATACCAGCTAAAAATAAAAATCAATTACATTTCAGTGGAGTAAACATTATAAAGGTGTTTAGAAAAAAAGAAAATAGGCATAAGCAAGTGGCTCAAAATTTAGTACTAAGAATTTCCATTAGAAAACAAACAAAATTAAAAAAAAACATGCAGTAATTATGATGATCCATGAATCTGTGGGACAAAAATGAACTGGAAGTTTAAGAAGAACTTATCCCTGGATTATGATAGACAGATTTTTCTTACATGGATTATTTAGAGAGATAAATATTGAACAATGTCTTCAGTAATATTTTACAGTAAATCCAACAAGATATATAATTTTTTAAAAATAATGCCCTTCAAGTATCAAAATATGGTATACGTAGAAACATTTCTTTTTCTTTTTTCTTTTTTTTCCTCCTTGGAAAAGGAGAAGGGATGGGTAAAAAATGAGGAAGGACCAATATCCAAATTATTGTGTCCATAAGTAGACTCTGTGATGAACAGACTTATCCTAGAATATATGTTAGGTACTCAATAATACTTAATTGAGAATTGGTCAGAACTGCCCTAACAGACCAAGCTCTACAGGCCCAGGACCCAAACCAGAGTCTATGATTGAATAGGTCCTGGTGGATACTTGGCCAAGCTCACCATGGAGTTCTGATGAACATACCCAGATAAGGAACACTGATCAGGAGGGAAGAGGAGCTATCAGCCCTTAGAGAAGTCTCATGCAATGCTTACAGAAGTATTTCACAGCAAAAAGTTCATGCTCACATAATAGAAATATTACTTAAAATATGTTCTAGACAGTTTCATTTCTGTGTTTCTAAACAACTCTTTGTCCTACTCCTGCCTGTGATATGAGCTACGATGCTGACTTCTATGGACAGTGTTAACTTTACCTTACCACTGAATTTGCTAATCAGGAACACTGTGGGGGCATGGAGAATGAAACTGAACATTTATTCACTTGACTCAAGAGTTGTCTAGGCTTGTTATCACAATCACCATGCAACTTTCCCTTGATTGCTTTTTTCCATCCACATCCCATGACTACACACCCCCTGTCATGGAATGGATGTGAAGTGTCCCCTAAAAGCTCACATGGATGACAATGCAAGAAGGTTCAGAGGAAAAATTATTGGGTTGTAAGAGTCTTAACCCAATCAGTGATTTAATTCCCCTATAAGGATTAACTGAGTGGTAACTGAAGTTGTAGGGTGTGGAGGAGTTAGGAATTGGAGCATGGCTTCGTGTATATATTGTAACTATTTAGTGGAGTCTCTGCTTCCTGATCACCTGATCACCATAATGTTCTCTGCCACCCTCTCCACCATGATGTTCAACCTCACCTTGAGCCCTGAGGAATGGAGCCAGCTTTCTATGAACTAAGACCTATGAAACTATGAGCTCTCAAATAAGCTCTTCCTCCTATGTAATTGTGCTGGTCATGTCCCTTAGTCACAGCACCAAAAAAGCTGACTAAACTACCCCTTCTGCCCCTTCAAGCATAAATGGATAATGACTTCTAGCTGCACCTGCCCTAGGATGCTGCCATCTTCTATGGTTTCCATACACCTTGTCCATATCTTCACAGTCTCTTTATTGAGGTCTTTGAAAAACGCCACTATTGATTTCCAGCTGGTACTTGACTGAAACTCTTAAAATGTCCTGGACTCTATTAATGGTATTTCTAGAGTATAGATATAAAAGACACAGACAGGCAGGGTAATAAAAAGAGAGCATTATGGGGGCATATATAGTCAAGAAAATGGGCTATAAATATAGTAAAAAGCTAAATGACATTTAAAGAATATGTATCTCATGTTTGTTGAATATAAATAAATCATGTAAATTAACCAAAGAAAAAGTCCTACCATAATTTTAATCAATTTATATTTCTGAAAATTGAGATAATACAGTATATAAATCTTAAAATTTTAGCTATATAAATGAATTAATATATAACTGAAGATCTTTAGTCACAATATCTGAATTTATAAGGTGAAAAAATTATTTCAAATATGACCATCAGATCACTCTGCAACATTAAAAAACGTTTGTTGAGGTACTCTGGCATAGCAGTATGATCTACAGAAACTAAGCAAATGATAAGTTCTGAAAAGTTCCACAGTGACATCTGTTTGCTTCTGCTATATCTGTGTATTGTAACACAACATTTATGGAATGTTGAAAACATGAAGTAGCCTTAAATCTGTCGCTGTGTATCATAATGATTAAAGGGTTGACATCACAGACTAGGCATTGGATACCACCACCATCTTGCTTCCTCTGCACAAGTGGTTCTAATATTTAGATTCCCAGCCAAATTATCTTCTGTTATTACATTCCACTCTTTTGTTGTGAGCTAAATTTATGGGCTTTGAGAGTCAATTGAATAATATTTATATTTCATCCATTTCTACTAAACATCCAACAAAGACAATGACCAGAACCAGAACCACTAGTAGGAAATAACAGCAAATGTCAAGTCTATCCATTTCTTATAAGTATAACTAAGAAGACATTGATAAAGTTAATTGACCTGCATCCAGTAGGAGTGTTTCTAAAGACTTTCACACTAGGAATCTGAGGGAGACATTTCTATCTCTGTTTAGTAAGACCTATTTGGAGGTTACTGGTCGTGACCATTGGCTTCCTTTCTGTCCAGTGTTGCTTTGGGACCCTACAAGGAGCATAATCAAAGACTGAGAATGTTTGACCCAGGGCTGTTTCGTTTCTGCTGAATTACTTGACTAAAATCCTTGTTTCTCATTATTTTTATCCTGGAACACATCTAAGGTCCTATTGACAAGGCAGGATTCCTGCCTTGTGTTTGTTTCTGCCTTAACTGTGAGCTTGAAGATAGCATTCCATTGAACATATTTTATAATGTGCAAGGCTTCTATTTAATCATCCCACATGGAATTTGAGGGCTCTCAGCCTGGTAGCTGACAAAGTACTGAGAACACACTCCCCATTCTGGTAACAGCTGGCACCCTAGGATGCAACATGTTAATAAATACTCCAGTAGCCATCCCCAGAAGGGGCCAGGGCCTTTCCCCATTGCAGTGATACACTAAAAGTCCCTTTCCTAATATGGTGCTTAACACAAAATCAAACAATCTAACATGGTACCCAGGTCAATGAAGTACTCCAATCAGAACAGAAACAGCCCAATGCAACTTCTGAGAATGCCTATCTACATGCTATTCTCATAAACACTTCAAATAGGACAAAATATGTATACACATGTATAGAACATTTTTGCTGCTTACAACAGCCACTGGGAAATGTGTGAGAAGACAAATTGATTCAGGTAAGTAAAAGAAGGGCAAAGGGAGTGGAGGGGTGAAAAATTCACAAGCAGAAGGAAATTTTGTAGAGTGGACGTGGAGTGCCATTTTTGCACTGTAGCTTAGAATTTGAAGTTTAATTCTCTGGAAAATATTCCTACTAGATGTAGAGAAAAGGAAAAAAAGGTGAATAGGTCACAGGGGGGTAGGAGTGGTGAGCAAGCATAGAAGGAGGGCTCCTCCAAGTCACAGGGTCCCCTGATTCTGAAGCAACACCCTCCTGAGGGCTTGTTATCCATCAGTAGGGAAGTAGAAGGCAAGTGTGTATGCTAGAGAAGGAGGCTACTGCCTCCTACCTTGAATCTAGGGTTCAAAAGTTCCTCAGGTCCAGCCAGGGGAGACTATGAGGAATGAGAACACTACACTGCCTTTTGTACACCAACAAACTAACCTATAAACTAAGTAAACTAACAAACTAACTAAATAATAAAACTAACTAAACATCAAAAAGTCACAATAGCAGTGCCAGAAAGTCTACAGTTTGAGAGTCCAAGTGTCTTGTGTGTACTTTGTGTGTATGTATGTGTACATATGGGCAAGAAGGCATGTGTGTATCACAGAAAGTGAAATAAAAAGGTGGAATGACAAAATAAATCTATTGTTATCTGCAAGAAAAGGCAGTCTTGTGGCCACATAAGAATGGATCTTGAGCCTTGACCACTTCCCAACCAGGTATGGCAACAGCTTTCCATGTTTCAGACTCTGAGCATTCCTTGATTCTGCTTAAGTGTGTACGCTGATGCCCTCAGACACACCTCTGGTTTTCCATTTTCTTGTAACACAGTGTATGCATTAGGGTTTTTCTCCTGTGGCAGAAAAGAGGAGTTGGAGTGGAAGTTAGAGGGGGTGTCATCAATCCCGTGGCCACCTGGGCCTGACACATACTATTGAAACTGATGCTGTTCTGTCTCTTCTCTGAATAAGTAAAATTTTATTCTCTCCAGTGTTTGTTTTTGTGTGTTTACTTAGTGACTTTGAAACCAAGTTGCAATGGGCAGAAGAGTTGGGACTTCTGTCCTTTGTAGCTGGCATAGTCAAGATCCTTGCTGTCCTCCATGTAGTTGGAGTGTTTCTTGGATGGATAAGTCTGCATGGTGCTCTGATTGACTTTGTCATTTTGATCCCTGATGGTGGTAGTCAGAGACAATGTCTCTTCATGTCACTTCTAATTCATTCATTCAGAATATATTTGAGTACCTCACTGGTAAACAGGTACTCTATGGTATGGTTTTATGCTTGAATCCAGAATTTTTCCCTGGCTGGCCTGTGCCACTGCACAAGATTTAGAGCCAGGGTTAGGAGTAGATTGAGACCAGTGACATGCCTAGTATGATGATTTTTAGACTTCTGAAACTGTGTATGAGCCCTAGATAAACTTTTCCTCTTCTACATTGTTCTGTCTGGATTTTTGGTCACTGTGATGAAAAAGCTAACTAAAACATCTGCTAAGCTTGAATAGCTTCTCATATCAACCTCCTATGAAATAATAGAGAGTTGCTTTCATCTTTCTAGTTACCTACTCAGAAGTCCCACCCTCCTATATGCCTCACTACCATGATTAGCATATTTCTTTAGCTCACTTTGTAGGCATCCACTTGTAATGCCAAGCAACTGCAAATCTACCCCAAACTTAGTTCTGATCAGCATTAATATCCATGACAAATGTGAAGAAATTAATTTCACATTAAATAAACTTATCAACCACATGATTTGGGAGAAATAAAAATTCTAATTAACTTGATGATTGGTATAATTCTATGAGGTGCAAGAATAGCTGAATCTATTGGAGGAAATTTAACCATAAAAAAAAAAACACAACAAGGGAGGGTAGGGAAGGGAAGACCAGAAGTTCATTGGATAAGACAAAGGGGAATAAAGAGAGGGGATGGGGGATAGGAATTGAGAAGACAGTAGAATGAATTGGACATAGCTTTCCTATGTTCATATATGAGTACATGACCAGTGTAACTCCACATTGTGTATGACCACAAGAATGGAATTCTGATTAGAATAAGATATATTCTATGTATGTACAACATCTCAAAATATACTCTACTGTCATATATGTCTAAAAATAACAAAAAAATAAAGTTTTGCTGTAGGTTTTGAAACAAAGGAATAAATCTATGGAAGAATCAGAACACATATGTAGAAAACGAGGGAATCTTAGGTTGGGTTCTAATTGAGGGAGAATTTCTAAGATTATGTTAAAAACATATTACCATAGGAAATTAGGGCAACAGATATTTGAGCAAAATATTGTGAACTGGAGAAAATAAAAGGATGTAAGGGTTATAATTGAACTTGATCATAAAGATGAACTACAAGAAGGAAGAAAGATAGTTCAATTTAACACATGGCCATTGGAGAGGTAGAAGACCAGCCTGAGTAGACCCCTTTAATCATCATTACAAAGGAATGGATTTTTTTGAGAAAGGAGGAATCAAAAGAAAAGCTAACTAATAAAAAATAGTGCTATGATTGTAGGCAGAACCAGAGGGGAGGTGCCCTTACTCAACTTAATTGCATTATTGATTTCCATTAGCAGGCATGCGTGCAAGTGGGATTGAAGCAGAGGGATGCCTTATGTATAGACTGTGGAGGACTAATTGTGAATAATTTATCCAAGGGATCTTTTTATGGAACAGCCCTGGGATTTTCTTGTGGCATCCCATATTCTTTGCTTGTGAATAAAATCTAAAACCACAGCATAGACTTTCTTTCGGTGGTAAACTCCCTTGCCTGACACCAGATGTGTTGTCAATATCCACTGTATGAATCCAAATGCTAGATACCGAGCATGGAACTCACCCATTCTAGCAAACAGGAAAAACTAGAATTGTGCAGAGAGAAAAAGTCTCATTTCATAAGCCCAGTGACCTCTGGGAGAAGGCAAGCCACCCACTCATTATTGCTGGTAGGTGTGGAACAGGAGAAACAGGGTTACAAGGCAGCAGCAGAGGTTGGGTTAGGCCAACTGAGGATTTTCTTCATTATAAAATGTGTTTGCTATTCTCTTGGGCCCCTGGATGCCCTAGGTATATAATCATGAGCTTATAAGGCTGAAATGGCAGACCCTGCCTCAGGGATTAATGTCTTGGAGCTTGCTCATTCCTTCAGCACTTTTTTTGAGCTGCTGGTGATGCAGCTCGAGTGCTCCAATAAAGTAGAGAAGTATAACACAATCCACTTTTCTTTCAAGAAACTTCTAGAGATGAAGCTGTGTCCCTTGGAATCGTGTGAGACATAGCTTAATCCCCAAGCCTTTTATCATCAGGAAAGAAAGGATAAATTAAATCATAACAGTTTGCATTCATTTCCAACAGATGATTCCATAAAATCGTGCGTAAGAGGTTTAAATCACAAGGCATGAGGGAGAAAGGCCACAGATCACTAGCTCAGTCTATCTGCCAATCTGCCAGGGTCCTGAATGACCTCAGTCTCATCCTCAGAAGTGCCTGGAATTCAATAATTCAGTAGCATAGTCTGTCTTTCCGTGTGTGTGTGTGTGTGTGTGTGTGTGTACTGATGGTAAAGGATAGGAAAGTGGATAGTGGGAGCTTCCTTTAACGTTCTATCATACTCTCATTGGTTAGGACAGTCGTGGGGAGAAGGTGGCTGGGGCTGCTAGGTAAGCGTCAATGCCTGTAAGGAGAAAGGATTCTAAAGCGACAGTTTTATAACAGGCAACAGAACAGTTGTACTCATAGAACCAAGGCCCTATGGAGCATGGCTGCAAGTTATGGGCGGCCAAGGAGATGGCGACATAGTGTTAACTCAGGGGATCCCATCTCAACAGGAAAAGCTGCTGCTCCAAGAGTCACTGCTGCGTAGAAGCCCTGGGGAACATTCCATCATTCAGATAAAAAAGAAGATGGAGAGGCCATTCAGGAGCAAGCAAAATGTCCCTCAGTGGACTTTGTTAGGGGATCCCTGGAAGACCATGAACTGCACTCTGCAGTGTTTCCCAGGCTAAATACATCTATTGACCATACCTTTTTCAAAAGGAAATAGTAAGGAGGTTTTAAAATAAATGTATCACACTCTCCTTGCCATAAAGACTGTATAATCCTCTTGGGGAGAAAAGTCATATATAAAATGAATAAAATTACCACCACATTTTAAAAGTGTCTTTTTTTTTCCCACAGAACATTCCTGGCTTATGTAAAAGATGCATTTGAGGCATCTGTGGCAGTGCCCCTAACATCATCTGCAATTCTATTTTCTTTGTTTGTTAAATGTACATGGATCCCTTTAAGAGACCCTAGAGAGACTGAAAAATAAAAAAGTATTCTTGCTAGAAAATGAATTGAAAGGTTTAGAAAAGATTCCAAAAGTAATGATCATCAACATGATTTTGCTTTTAGGTACATGAGCCTGAATTATTGCCTGTTCTTGAAACCGTGGCCTAAGTGTTTCTCAGCCTGGGCTTGTGCGTGCTTCCTCACTGAGATGCTTCTTGAATGCCAAAGAGTACAGTTGCCTGTGCACAATCCCATCTTACTTCTTTATTTCTAGAATATCCTTGCAATCACCTTAAGAGCTCTTGTTTTTCTCAACCTGGCAGCTCTGATTTCCTTGTTCTCTCAAGAGTCAGATCTGCTAAGTTAAATCTCCCTGCCCATGGGAGAAATGACAGAGTGGGGGCAAGCCATGCGTCATGTTGATAAAAGTGTATGTCCCTATTTGAGCCAAGCAGACAAAGGCAGTGGAATGAAAAGGCATCCATTCTGCTGCTCTGAATACCAAGCAGCAAGTCAGAGAGATAAAAGACAAATGAAGTCGACAGGATTTATGACAGACGTGCTCAGGAGAATAGAAAGAGGGGGAGACTTCTCACTTACCGTTGCAATGGGGCAGCAACCGCTTCAGGATCAACAATGAAAACTTAAAAAACCTAGAATAAGCATTGCTAGATGAAAGTATGGGGAAATAAATATATTGTTATGAGCAAAGAATGACTTTACAACAATTGGATTTAAAGACACATAAAAATAAGGTTTTGGTGGAGGGTGGGGAAAAGGAGAAATAAACCACAGACCCACTTCACAGAAGTAAAGTTCAGTATGTCAGTGCTGTGGGTAGGAAAGATGTGTAAAACTCCCGATTTTTAACATCAAGCAGAAAAATCCTAGAACTATTACCTGCTCCTTGGGATGGATCCTTTTATCACTTAGTTTGCAACCAAAAGCATTAGGAAATAACATCATTTCTCTACATAATTATGTAATCTGTGTCTTATTCAGGGTCTAAACTTGGCTGTGTTTGTGTGTGTAGGTGTGCACACACACATGTGTGTTTTGCTCATTTATTTGGAGGAAAGCACCATTTTATAAACTACTTGTCAAATGAAGAATACTACAATAACTGATTATGAATCAGAATTCCTACTTAAGGCCCTGTTTCTCAACAATTGGGTAGGGTCTGAGATTGTATCCTACTTGCAAGTTAACAACACAGCCTGCCAGAGTTTCATGGCTGCTGACAGAAAGCACAAGATTTCTGGGTCAGAGACTAAAACTGTTATTGCTCACAGTGCAGCAAGCAATATGATCATTTACGTACTTTTATCATTTTCCCTTATCCACTCTTAGTCAACTATCAATTACTGTAACAAGGTACTTGAGATAAAAGGAGGAAAGGTTTATTTGGACTTACAGTGTCAGAAGATTCAGTCCATGATTGGTTGGCTCCAATGCCTTTGAATCAGGGGAAAGAAAGAGCATTGCAGTTGGAGTGCATGATGGAGCAAATCTGCTCACCTCATGTATTTGGGAAGCAAAGATACAGGAAAAACCTCAGGTCCCAACGTCATTTTTGAGGCCATACACCCCAGGTACCTAACTTCCTTTCACTAAGCTCCACCTCCTAAAGGTAGGACCACCTCCCAATAGGGCCATCAGCTGGAGACCAAGCCTTTAACTCCTTGGCCTTTGGGAACATTCAAGATCCAAACCATAATACCCACCAAGACCCACAGGGAAGGGTAGATGGGACCAGATGGCTGCATGCACACAAGGTGACTTGTTTTACAGAGAAGTTTCTGGAGCTGAGGAAGCCTAGTTCTTTGGTGGAGGAGACTTAGCAAGTCTGTACTGTGCTCTGGAAGGAGAAATACATCTCTTTCTTCTTAAGTTTGCTTGCTTGGAATTATATAAAAAATGAAGACAAAGTTGTTCCTCAAAAGAAGTACAGAAATGCAGGAGATCCAAGAAGTATCATCTCCCAAGAATTCTTACTTCCTAACTTAAATGGAAATCTCTTCCCCTTTCTACATCTCATCTTTCCTGATTTTAAATAAAGTGGTCAGATGGGATCAAATCTAAGATTATTTTGTAGTAATAAATTTAAGATAACTATTTTATTATTTTTGTTGCTAGCGACAGTTTTTTAAGATTTAGCTTTTCAAAGTCTAATAATCTCAGAAGGTCACACTTTCTTCCAAATGATCATTATGGTTGGCGTTTTAAACACACACACACAGATATATGTACCTCAGCAAGAGTGATATTTCATTTCTATTTGTGTGTGTGTGTGTGTGTGTGTGTGTGTGTGTGTGTGGAAAGAGAGAGAGAAAGCCCAGTGAAGTGGAAGCTGATACTAGAATTAAAAGCCCTCTGTGACGGAGACAACACATATATCTCATTTCTTTTCCTACCAAATCAGACTAATTGGAAATGCATTTTCCTTAATTCAAAGACATGTAAAACAGCCTGTGAGTTTATCTTGTCTGAATTTTTCCTTTTAATGTTTTCTCCTTACTCTCATTGTGAACTTGTTCTTGGAATGAAATGATTTGTTGAAATAGGAACTTTGCAAGAAACATCCTGCTGATTCCTGCAAAAGAAGCCAGGGTCATTAGGCAAAGATCAAATGCATCCTCTACTATGTTTCCTTGGTAACTTGCCAGTGTCAACCACAAAGTGCTCAGGATGGTAATGGCTCTCAGATACCTCTGCTCTGGATGACCATGCTAACGTGCTGACACTGGGCTCTCAAGGGTCACCTTCTACGTCCGGATTTCCTCCACAAAGTCTGCAACACCACTGTCCCAAATTCCTAACTCCATAAAACCCTTGTCTAATAGTATTTGAAAGCTCCATGGGGATCATTAATCACAGCATTTTCACTCAAGAAAAGATAATCCAGAATGTTCCCTAGAGGTGGGTACTGAGGCCTCTCAATATTTGGGAACAGCAGAACAGCTCTGTTCTACCCAATTCTTGGTCTGGGCTTAGAAGCACCAGGCAGTGACACTTGGATTTCATTATACAGCTCTAGTTCAACAGTCATATGGCTCCGTTGTGCCCTGGCTATCTTTATGCCCACCCCTCAAAAGGTCCCAGTCTTTTCCGTTTTTTACTATATTTACTGTTTATAACAAGATTTCTGCCTCCGTGTCATCACAGTGGTTGCCAGTGACCACTTTCTTACTATTGCCTGCCAGAGCTGACATATGTGTACATACATATTTTGAGCTTCATAATTCAACAGGCCCCATCCAATGGATGTTAGCCAGTGTTGTGCAATGCCCAGGGTACAAAACCACACACAGTGGCCTTCCTGCCATTTGGTAAGTACTTGACGCATGTTTGTTCATTCAGTTCTCACAACAACCGGATAAATTAGGTATTATTGTATGAATTCTCACAAGAAAATACTAAGCACACCAAGGTTTAAATTCCTAGGGATTCATAGCTACCAGATAACCAAGATGAGATACCTGCCTTGAGAACTAGATCTGAGGTCTTCAAGCTTTTTAAAAGCTATAAATTTGTGTTCAATGAAGCATAAGCAAAAACACGACTAAAATAGAACAAAATTGAGCAGCTTCTCCCGGTCCTTTCTTTTTACCCTTCCCCAGGCTATTCCTTGGAAACTGTCCTAAGATCACCAAAGGCTCTCAAATGACCAATGGTGACTGGTTTTTCCTGGGGAATCCACCAAATCCCTGTGGGGTTGTCTGTTACAGTAGGTATCTAGATCCCTTTTTTTTGAACCAGTGATTGAACTCAAGGGCACATCACCACTGAGCCACATCCCCATCCCTTTTTATGTCGTGCTAAATTGCTTAGGGACTTGATAGGTTGCTGAGGCTGGCTTTGAACACTTGCAATCCTCCTGCCTCAGCCTCCCCTGTCCCTGGAATTATAGGCATTTAGCACCACGCCCGGCATCTGCATACTCTTGATAACCTCCTCTCCCTAGGATCTGGAACAATCTTCTCCTTATCTCTAAAATCAATGCTTCCTCTCTCCCAGCTGCTGCATGTACTGTGCTCAATAGACTGAATGCTCTAAGCCCATTTGGACATGGATGCCAAGAATCAGAGCTAATTTTCAGCCCTTGGTAGAAACTTATGAGGGATTACAGATCCCTCTCTGTTAGGCAACTTTTTGTTACTACAACAAAATATCTGAGGCAGCAAACTTCATAAAGAAAAGAGGTTTATTTAGCTAATGGTTTTGGTTCAAATAGCACAGTGTAGGTTCTGCTGAAAATCTGATGACTGATGGGGAAAGATCATATAGCAGCACAGGGAGCAGAGAGAGAGGAGAGCCCAGGCTTGCTCCTCTTAAGACAATCCTATCAGGAGATCGCAAAGGCTTTATGAGAAATACCTTAACCCCTCTTGAGGGCAGGGCCCCCCCTGTAGTCAGCTTTGTATCACTGTGACCAAAAGGCCTGACAAGGACGTCATAAAGGAGGAAAAGTTTATTTGTGCCCACAGCTTCAGAGATCATGTCCACAGTTGACTTGCTCCATAGCTTTAGGCCAGAATTGAAGCCAGACATCATGCAGGAGGGTGTGATGACAGAGGGAAGCAGCTCAGCACCTGGCAATGGGGTCATAGAGAGAGAGTGCCACTCACCAGGGACAAAACACAAACCCCAGAATCATGACCCCAGTGACCCAATCCTCCAGCCACACCCTACCTGCCTACAGTTACCACCCAGTTAGCCCATATCAATGGATTAATCCACAAATCAGGCTACACCTCTCATAAACTTATCATTTCACCTCTGAACATTCTTGTGTTGTCTCACACCTGAGCTTTTGGGAGATGCCTCAGATCTGACCCTTAACAGCCCCCAATGACCCCAGGACCTTCCACCAGGCTCTGCTTCTTAAAGGTTCCACAGCAATCCCCTGTATCCCTACCCTGAGGACCAAGTCTCCAACCACATGGACCCAGGGGTAACACCCACACCATATCCAAATAGGGGTATCCTCTAACCCCAGGCACTTGGGAACCTGATGTATCTCTCTTTTATGCCATCTCTTCTCCTCCAGATCTGGAAATGCTTCTTTTTGCAAAGCAGGGCTACAGTGTATCAGTGTCAACTACTCCATAAGAGGTAGCCTTTTACTAACACGAAACTTACTTACTGGTGAAGTTGCTGTCAGCCTTCTAAGGAAGGAAAGAAAACAATCCATAGCCTGAATCATCCACTACTATATCATGTCTCTGACTCTCCAGGATGGGTTGTTACTCTTTGTGGACTCATACCTTCTCTCTTCATAGTATTTAACTCTGTCTTGGGGCTCATTGATCATTTATGTCTCTCCATGTTGACTCTCCATTCCATGAGCAAAGAGATTAAATCTGCTTTATTCAAACTGCATGCCCTGAAGCTAATGCATAGTAGGTGCACAGTGAAAAATGGTTAAATGAATGAAATACCTGGACCATTGAGTGCCATGGTTGGCTATTGTTTGTCCCTCAAAGGTTCATGTGTTGGTAGGTTGGTCATTAGTGTAAGACTATTGAGACATGGTGGAACCCTGAAGAGGTGGAGCCCACGGGGAGGTGATTACAAGTCCATATCTCAAGACTAGATTCTTTTTTTGCAACAGTAGGTGTAATTTTTACCAGGCCACCTTATGTGTTTGTCCCCTCTGCACAGTTCTTGTGATGTGCTCGTGCTATGTGATCCCATCTACCATCTTGAGACAAGCGTGATGTGGCCACCAGATGTGGCCACCCAATCTTTGACTTACAGTCTCCAAAATGGTAAGACAAAACAAACCTCTTTACTGTATACATTACCCAGTCTCATGTGTTTTGTTATCCCAACACCATTGTTAAGACCTTGGGTTACAAAGAACAAATTTATGGATTCTCTCTTGTGGTACTATGAATAACTGTATTTAAGTGAAATTTGTTTTTAATCTTCAACAATGGATCTTTTAATCTTCAAACGTCTATTAAACTTTGAAAGATTATTTTTAACTCACTTCTCAAAAGACATTACTAATATTTGTTCACTGTCAGGAATAATAAAAATGAGTTTGAGTTCTGTTAGCCCTGCAAAGCAAAGAAATTACTACCTGGCTATATCTGGTTGGAATGGGGAATTTGTGAATCCTTTAAACTGATTCTAATAATCCTTTTATAAGTTATCAATTTTTTTCAATGATTGTGCTCTATTGGACTTATTTTGAGGTCTATTTCTTAAGTTATTTCAAATTTGATCTAAGTGTAAAATCTATGCTTCACTTAACCTAAATTATCAACATTCAACACTTCACTTCCTTAAAAACAAATCCAATAGCAAGAATTTATTTTTATTATCATGCAAGTTTATTTTCACTTTTAAAAACATTGAATTTGAAAACCAAAAATTGACAATAGCTTTCAATTTGGCAACATGAGCTCTTGTCTTGATGCTGCATAATTTTAGTCCCCCCACACCCCACTCCAATTTTTAAAACTCCACCAACTAAAAACCCCAAGATCTCCTCCCTCCTTCTGCCAAGTGTGACTGAGATGTGGTGTCTGAATATTGGGTGACAGACTTTGTTGTTTGCAGAACCACAGGTGATGTGACTGCTGCCTTTGATCTGTGTGGTCACAGCCCCTACTTAAACACCTAGATTGCAAAGCATTTGAGGATTGGGTTTTGTCCACTTTGATTTCCCCTTGACAAACTCGTTCTCACATTATTTCTAGAGACAAATATTTTGAAGTTGAAAAACACAAGAGGTTGCTAAATATTAGCTTTCAATGAGTTACCTCTTCTTCTAGTCTATATAAAGAATGGTGTTTACTCTTGAACACACTTCAGGGCTGAGGTGCTGCTGGGCAAAGAAATATGCAGAAAAGAATGTAAACATAGTTGGGACTTGCTTGGCTCTGTAGATGCAGAAATGCTTGCTGGATTTAGGCAAATCAGAAAACTGAGAATAAGAGAAAGAGACATAAGACAAAGTGTCCTTACATGAAAATCAAAAGAGCAAAATCAAGCAAATATCTTCCTGCCTACATTTTCTGCCAGGTCTGAGGTGATTGGTACTAGATCTGAAAAGCATAATATTCCTTAATGGCCTAAAATAACTGAGAATTATTAAATTTTCCTTACTCTCCAAGCATGAAACGATAGGCCTGGTAAATTATAGTTTTAGTCTCATTTAAGTCAACTCAAGAATAATTTGTAAAACGTCAGCATTTAAGCTGATCATTCAGCCCTACTTCCTGAAATGCAGTGGGTAAGGTTAAAAACAGTTTTCTGTAAACAGATTTGTCCTGACTTATCTCAAATAATGTAAGTGTTAAATACTTACAAAATTTCACCTGAACTTTTCTAAGATGGTATGTGCATTTTGCTTCCTTTCTGAACACAATAGTTAGAAGATAAATTTAATTTTTTGTAACAATTTAAGTCCAGATTGGCATTGTTCTATTTATTGAAGGCAATATGTCAAGGGATTAAAGTCCATATTCAGAGACTTCTCAGCTGTGTGATAGTCAAGAAATTATTTCATTTTTCTGATTACCAACGTTCTTCTTAATGAAAGGGGAAATATGGCCCAACTTTGAATATTTGTGAGGAAAGTAGATAAACAAATGGAAAAGAAATTTAAAAATAAGGAAAAATTATGCAAGATGAAGATAGGGGTCATGGGGAAAAGCAGTTGGTTGGAAAACTTCATTACAAATACAATTTTGACAACATTTTAAAACATTGTTCAATTTTTATTGCTCTGTTTATGGTTGGGTTTTTTTGATAATGTTAATTATCTTTATATTTTCAGAAAAAAATCATTCATTTAAAGTTTTTTTAATATTCATGTTGACCCTTACATTACCACAATATTTACACTTCTAGGTATGTGTCATAATTTTTCTCATTTGACAACAAATACATTTATGTTTCCCTCCTTTTGTTACAAATTTTAAAGAACCAAATTAATCTAATGAGAATAAAGACTTACATAATCCTCAAAAGTTTTTTTTTATATGGCAGGACCTATTTTTATCCCTATATTATAGGTGAGGAAACTGAGGCACTATATCCTAAGTAATTTAAATAACCTAAAGAATTTGCCTAAGAAACAAACAACCAGGATGACCTTTCAGTCCAGCAGACAGGCTCCAGAGCCCACATATACTTCTCTATGCAATCTGATGATTCCAAATTCTGCTGTTATCCTTCATCATGATTTCCTTATATTTGCTTTGCTGATCTTTTGGAAGTAATGGTGATGATTACAAAAGTCATATAGATTCATTATATCATGAGAATAATTATCAACATTTATGTAGGTGACTTATCCTCTTAGTGTATCTCATTGCTTTTATTTCCTAAATAAAATTCACAAAAAACTATTTCAAGTAAACACATTATTGAGATATAGCTCCATGTACAGAGAAATGCAAACAGTGCACCCCCTTGTTGATTAGCCTCCAAGGTGGCCCCAGTGTCCTAACATCTATAGATTACTTTTACTGGTTTTTGAATTTCATTATTAGAAAATCCTACTGTATGCATATTTTGTGCCCAGAATTGTGGGATTCATCCAACTTTTTGCAGTTGGATGTAGTTAACTTATTTTCACTAATGTGTAGCATGCATAGTATATAACAAAATTTAATTATTCTACTGTTGATGGATATTTGAATTATTGCCAGTTTGGGGTTACTATGAATGTTGATGCTATGAACTTCTTGGACAGTCTGTGGTTGCACACATGCATTCATTTCTATAGGGAATACACACAAGAATAGAAATGCTAGGTTATATGATGTGCATATGCTCAACTTTAGAGGTGCTGATTTCTATTCCTAACAGAAGGGAATAAGAGTTCACATTGTTCCACATCTTTGCAAATGTGGCACTGACAATGTTTTTCATTTTAACCATTCAGGCACATTTGTAGTAATGGAGTTTTTTTTCTTTTTTATTCTATTATGGGATTGAGGATCCTTAAACATGAATATTCTCTTTTGAGAAATGCCTATGCAAGTTGTTTACACATTTTTTTTTTTGCAATTCCTCTGATCTTTTTTTAATTGCTTCATAATAATCCTTTCTAAAATCTGGCTTATTTTTTAGCCCTTGTTTCCTCCATTCTTACTTTCTTTTAACTTATTTTTATTATGCCGTTCTCCCCTCTACTACCTTATTTTCATTTTATTTGAGTAAAAGTGGTGACTACAATATGCATCCTTGACTTATTATTATAGCTTAATTATAAAATTAGTACTCTTCCTACTCATTGCAAAATTTAAGTGAACTGTAATTATGGAACAGAATAACAATGCTTTAAATGCTGCCAATGTAAAATAATATATTTCATAGACATTGGAAAGAGAATGAGGTGAAGAGACATAAGAGGAAATACATGTGTGCTAATTTCTTCATATTTCATAGCAGAGAATCAGTGAATATGGATGGCAGGCAATAAAGCAAGAAATAGAGGATTCACTATATTATGTTTAAACTATAATGGTAGCTATTAGAAGAACAGCAACGTGT
Source organism: Marmota marmota marmota (assembly GCF_001458135.2). Classification (NCBI taxonomy): domain Eukaryota; kingdom Metazoa; phylum Chordata; class Mammalia; order Rodentia; family Sciuridae; genus Marmota; species Marmota marmota. The sequence continues at coordinate 11,917,950 of NW_026000196.1, forward strand.
CTTTCATGGTTTGCTTTCTGGAATCTGAGCTGCTTTTTACATTGGAGAATTCCCTCTTGTGAGTCCTGGTGGGCAGTAAAAACTTCCCCAGCTCTGAACCATGCAAATGCTCACACCCTCTTCCTCCTGCAACTTTGGTCCTGGCTTTTGATTTAGGTAATCACAACAGATACGTCCTTTCAGTGACAGGGTGGGAGTGGGAAGGAAAGTGGCACGGACAATAGAATTACCTCTAAAGTGAAGTTTGGTACATTTTTTTTTTATTAGCTGATCACCCTCAAACCTCATGGCCCAACATTATGAATTAATATATGAACCATCCAGCATCCCTCTTTATTCAGATTAACAATTTCTGTTAAATTGATAAATAAAAGTGTGATGAGGACTTTCTAAAAATTCTTCATGTTGTATCTATAATTAAAACTTGAAAGATTAAATACAAGAGTCATTAAAATGAATGAGAAATGTTGAAAACATAATAATAAACAGCCATTTCAGGTAAAGCCTTAAAATATAAATTAAAAAAAAAAAGTAGGAAAGAATCTCAACTTCATTTTCAGATAAGAAAAAGTAAGCAATAAGATATTTTTATAATAACAAAGAACATAATATATGACACAGGTATGTGGAACATGAATTTTTATGCACCAAGTTATATACAAATATCACAATACCTGAGGCAAAGTCTACAGAGCTCAAATAAAAGGAGAGATAAACAGAAAAAAAATGGCTATAAAATACATGCTAAAGGAATGCACAGCAAGTGTAGGCTATGTCTTTTTTCTATGTATTGATGAGAAATTTACAACAATTGACCATATTAGGCAATCAGAAATTATATAAAGTACAATTACAGAACAAATAAGTATATAAAACTATAGTAAAAATTTAAAAACCCAAGAAAATATTATGAACCATCAATTTTAAAACTTAAAAAAAAACTTAGGTTATTAAAAAAAGATATTTTACCCCAAAATTCAAAATATCAAGAAGATAAAAATACAACACCAGAAAATGACTATAACTGTATAGAGAAGCAAATTTATATGGCTAAATAAGAAAGCCAAAAAGCAGGTGAACTAAATATCCAACTCAATAAGAAAAAGACAAGAAATAAACACAAGAAAAGCACAAGGAAAAATTTAATAAGGATTCAGAGTAAGTAATAAACTAGAAATTTTCTTTTTTAAGGAAATTGTTTAATCAATTCCAGAATTATTTCCATCTTTAGAAGCAGATCAATCACTGGCAAATCTAAATTGGAAAAGAAAATCTAGTGCATAAATACAGTATGCATGCATATAGTCATACTTACATTTTTTTGCATAAAAAAGAAAAAGAAAAAAGAAAATGCAACTAAACACAAATGATGTGGATGCATTTTTCAACTCAAGTCTACATTTATTAAAATTGACTCAATAAGAGATAAGATATCTAAGTAGCATTTCTCAATCTTTGTTTCATACTAGAATTGTGGAAGTAGGAAGAGATTGGCTGAAAACCAAAACCAGTGTTAAACTAAGCTAATGCATGCACATGCACTCTGATATTCTGACTTCTGATATATGTTAAACATTAAAAGAAGTCTTCAAGTGATGACAATATGTGCAAAAAGTTGAGCCTTATTTCTATAGGATTTTTGTTTTTTAATTTAGAAAGTCATCTAGAGCTCCATTTAAAAAAGCACCAGACCTTGTTATATAAATTCTTTTCACAGTATGAAAAAATTATGTTGATGCTATTTTAAATATTCAACAAAAAAGGGGAAAACCCATCCAAAGTAATTGTTGTGAGGCCAGCATAACAATAAAACCAAATCTTAGAACATCAGCATAAAAACAAGAAAATTAAAGTGCAGGTTGATATCATATACTGTATAAGAGAATTGAATAGAATAAGAAAAATATGCTACAGGGAAGTCAAGTCTGTACCAAGCTACAAGACTACATCCTTAATAGGAAATTTATTGAAATAATTCACCACATTAAAAGTTAAAAAAGGTCATAAATATTTCATCAGATGTCAAGATGGCATTTTAATGAGTTAATACCCATCCATGATTTAAAAGAAAATTAATCATTTAATTTCAATAGATATAAGTGAATACTTCCCCAACATGTTAAAAATATTACACATATTAACCCAAAGCCAGCCTTAAGCTTAATTGTGGAAAACCACACATATAAAAACAAGAACAAAATTCAGATGTCAGCTGGCAGGACTGGTGTACTGGAAAGGCTACAATTAGAATGCATATTTGCTCTGTTGGTAGATTATGATGACCACAAAGAAACCAATCAATATAGCAATCAACTCATCGATGATATCATTATATTATTGAATGAAAAAGTAGATTACAAACCAGTATTCAACTTTTTTTAAAAAAGCTATAAATACTTGAATTTCCGTATTTACTTTACACTGATGTGTTTAGATGTGCATAGAAGAAGTTTACAAATGTTGTTACCACGCTGGGGGGCAGGGTGGGATTGTGAATGGACATTTATTACTTTTTAAGATTATAAAGTGTTCTTATAGCTTTTGAGGTCCCCCCTTCCTGTTCCCAAAGGGCATGTGTTACTTTCATAATCAGGAAAAATGACAAATTTCCAATGCAGAGAAAATTACATGAATCTCATAGAAATATTATGGCTATTATTATTATTTCTGACAATATTTCAATGGCACAATAGAAACATGATTTCTTGGCAAGTAAAGCCAAGGAAAACAAAGTTGTTTGAATCCTATTTGACAATTCAAATGCTTCTTGGGAACTCTCATGAGAATATAGTATGTTGATAAATATCTGCATTGTCCTGTTACCAGTGTTCTGGAGATTATTTCAACACACTTTTTGTGAAAGAAAATCCATAGCAAAATGTTGCTTTCTGGGTCTCTGGTCATCTTCCTCTGACCCCTCCCAGCCTGACTCTTCTGAGAATACAGGAGCTGCTAGCTGCTAGCTGGTAAAAGTCGAGTTTTGCTTACAGTTGTGTTTTGTTTGTACTGCTGTAAATTATTTTTAATTACTTGCCACTTTTGGAAAATTGGAAGTCTTCATAAAAATTATGCAAGTTTTAAAAACCTGAAGATTCTAAGGCTGATCCCATAGTCTTGCCAGGAAACAGTTCTTGGGAGCCCTTCTGGTGGGTTTTACAAAAGGTTCTAAGAACTGAGTCCTAGATCCCCTACATGAGGCATCACTCTCGGGGAATGGATTTTGCCACCCCCTGTGCCTTACAAATCCTTAAAAACTTCAGGAAACCTTTCAAAGCCTGCAGGAGTGTTCACCTTAAGTCACTGTGATTGATGAAGATGCATTATTCATCCTACATATCTATGGAGATTTTTCATTTTATAAAAGCCAAACTCTGCAATCTGTATTTGGGGTAAAATTGGGAGTTCATAACCAACTTGAATCTAATGTATGAAATATGATATGTCAAGAGCTTTATAATGTTTTGAACAACCAATAAAAAAAAATTAAAAAAAAAAAAAAAAGCCAAACTATGGGGGAAAAAAAGAACTAAAAGAACTTTTTTTTTTTTCCCAAGTTTGATGTACTTACTGGTCAGAAGGTACATTTTACCTAAAATAATTCAAATTACACAGTAGAGGCAGTCTCTTAAATAGTCACCTTTAGAAGCCTGAGAAGATAAAGTTTGATTTTAAATGAACTAAATATAGGAAGCTTCTCAAATGGGAAGAGTCTAAGCACCGATTCCAGTTTTGTGTTACCTCATAACTCTGTGCTATGCTGCCACCCTGTGGCCAAGTGCATGGAGCTGCCCCAACATTATTTCATGAGGTCTTGTTGCCATCTTCTGGGCCATTCTGAGACTGCATGCCATGCTATTCAGGTGCAGAGCCCCAGAATTTAAATGACCAGAATTTAAATGTAATATCTACCAAATTGTGGACGTGTGACTGCTAACAATGGCTAATTATCTGTGGTCGTTTGAACATTTCCATTTTATGTCTATGAAGTCATAGAATCTTGGTGAAAAAACAAATGCAGAATTTTACCCAAGGAAGTTAAAAATCAGCTATTTTCGAGAATAGGAGAGAACACCAGGAACATTCTGCATCTGAAAAGCTTTGGGTTACTATGCCCAAAGTTTTTCTGCTGGCTGTGTAATATTCAGCTAGAGGATAGTTTAAAATCAGTTTATTGGTTTTCTAATTGAGAAATTCTGATTCAGAAAATCTGTATTTTAAAATGCTCCTCTGGTGACTCCATGAACACCCTGCTTCATGAACCCACATGGAGATTTCAGCCAGTGTCACCATATTTCATGTAGTCATTTGTTCAAAAGTTCCTGAATGTTTAAGTTCAGTGTACTAGAGATGTTTGCTTTCAAAGAAAGGGCCCTCTCTGTTCCAGGATGTGAACTCTCACATGAGGAGCTACATGCATACAGCTATAATGAGTGAGAAGCCAGAGGGTATGTCAAATATCCAGAGCACAGCTGGGAGCAGGGGCATAAGCCTGTTATCCCAGTGACTCTAGGGGCTGAGACAGGAAGGTCAGCAACTTAGTGAGACCCTGTCACAAAATAAAGTAAAAAGGGGTGGGGATGCAGCTCAGTGGTAGAACACTCCTGGGTTCAATCCCTAGTAACCACCTACCCCCCCAAAACAACAACAACAACAAAAAAAAGATAGAAAGAAGAACAAGTCCTGCAAGGTTTCTCCAGTGAGAATAGAACAGCTTTCCAGGAAAATGTATAAATATCCAGGCATTTGCCAGGCAGGCCTGTGGGAATGGAAGGCAAATATCATCCTAAGAAAAAAAATGCACAAAAGTACATAGGAAAGCAGGAGCTCATTATCCCTGAGAAACCATACATTACTCTTGCATTAGAACATTTGTAGCAAGCAAAAATGGAAACAGCTCAAGGGGGCAGGGAACCACATCAAAAGGCCTGTAGACCTTGCCAAAGAATGGACGTTTCATCATATTGGTGAGCTACAGGAAGTCACAGGCACTTGCATGGGGAGAAACAGGATTCAGCTTGTGCTTGGAAAGAGTCCCTGGGAAGAGTGTGAAGGTGGATTAGAGGAGGGTGCAGCAGAACAAAGAGCATAGCCGAGAATATTATCCTGAGAGCTCAAGCTTCAGATGATGAAGACCTGAGAGTGGAACTGGAAAGGAGGCTTGGAGATGAAGACCTTCCCAATAGAACAAGCAGGCGAGGACATGATTGAACATGGACCATTAAGCAGGAGGAAGAAACTAAGAGAGTTCTCAGGTTTCCTTTTGCTCTGAATTGAATACCTGGGAAATTTGGAGGTGTTGTTCTCCAAAGAAGAAAACAAGGAGAAGGAGAAATGGATCTGAGTTTATATGAAAATGTGATTTTGAGACACTCCCATTGCACTATCTCAGCAGCAATATCGGACTATCTAGTGGTTAATCCAAACTTGCAAGAGTGCTGAGCTGGAGATTTAAATGAAGGAATCAATCTAGGTGGAGGTGGTACTATGTACAATGCAAAGAAAAGCAATGTGGAAGGGCCTGGAGGAATACGGATATGTAAGGATGGGTATGAAAGTGTAGGCAAATGGGCTGGAGATCCTTCTACTGGAGCTGAAGAAGTAAGATGCAACACAGAAGAGACAGGAGGCAAATAAGCTTTGGAGAACCAAGGGTGGTCCACAGAGTCAAATGCCTTCCAGTGGTTAATTGAGATAAGGAAGTGTTTGTTAGACTGCAAAGTGGAGTCCCAAGGGTTTAGCAAGAACTGTTGTCAGTGCCAGAATAAATAAGATGAAGGAAATTGCATATTGTTCTAATGTTTCCATATCATTAAATCCCTCAGCCAATATTTAGTTTGTAGATATTCACCTCAGCTTTGGACTATCTTTTTGAGAAGATGGAAAGAAGAAGAAAAGCCGAGGAGAGCAAGGGGAACCAGAAGAGAAGAGGTGAGGAAGGCAGTCAATGCAGAATGGCTACCAGAAATGGAGTAAAGTTAAGGGGCCCTTGGCATGAGCTATTTTATCTTTCTGTAATAGATACCAGAAGCAAATTGCATGCTCCATGTGGTGTGGTAGGAGTGAGAGGCGAAACTTTGGAGGTAGCTACCGAAAGACTCTGAAAGGAGCATGCCAAGGATGACAGCATTTTAGGGAATTTGTTTGCACAGGAATGATAGGCCCACTTGTATTCAGAGGCTCTGGAATTTTTCTAGAAGAGTAGACTCTTAACAAAACAGGCATTGAGGAATTGAAGGAACACCACCCAGTACTATAGAGTTGGTCCCAGCTATTAAGACTCTCCATTATTTGGGGTTTCATTTTTATCACTTATGAAGTGCAAGAGTGGAAACACATGCTTTCTTGGCTCCCTACAACTCTGTACCTGTAACTGGCTCAAAACCACATAGTAGTCACCATCATCACATGACATTTTCCCTCTCTCCCAGATAATAATTATGCCAGGTATAGATTACCCTCATTAATCCAATAACACTTGGAGGTAGGTACTATTATGATCCCATTTCACAGAGGGAAGAAATCAAGGCTCCTAGTCAAGATTAAGTGTAGCCAGCTAGCAAATGGTCCAGTAAGATTTTAAATTCAGGTAACTAGACTCAAGAGGGCTGGGACTCAGCCACTGGCCTATTCTATTTCCCTTTAACAATGATTGAAGACCTCAATGGAAATATTCTGAAAATTCTTTAAGAATTTGAGAAATTCAGCCAGTGTGAGAGTTGCTCCTCCATCAAGTCCTACACCTCAAATTTTGCTCTCAGAGCAGGTCCAAGCTGAGGTTCCAAAGTCTATTTATTTTTAAGCCAGAACTTTGGTAAATGGCTCAGTCCTTTCTTTAAATTGAAAGAAACCTCCTTAGGCCTGTCAAAATAATTGGACTCCTGTAATTGGAAATAAGGAATTCTTATCTATCTCTGTTACTTAGTAAAATCTTCCTTCTTATATCTGCTTTCTGGGTTATGACTGAAATTTTCTTAAGGAATCAGCTGAGTAGTGTAAATTTTAGTTTCTTTGGAGATTTTCCTTCCCTGCTTCACTCCAAACCATGCACTTTGAGAAAAGACCCAGGCATTCTAAAAACCCAGTGACATCATTTGTGATAAAACTGTGACCCTCAAGCCGAGAGCTTCTCTAGAACATAGCATGCCATCCACCCAACAGCCATTTGTCCTTGCGGAGTAAAAGGAGGCTCTGCCAGAACTGTCCTGCTCCAACTGTCTGGAACATTTCCACCCCATCTTAGCCGGTAGAAGACAGTAGCCTCCTGTTCTGCTCAATGCCATCTTCTGCCTGCATTCTCTGCAGGTGCTCCTAAACAATGGAATCTTCTTTTCTGTTGAGCACCTGTATCACTTACTTGTAAACATCCATTACGATGCTTATCACTGTTTGTGTCTGTCTCTTCTTTCTATTTGTGAGCAGGGTTTCATTTTCACAGAAGCATAAGGAGGGTTGGGACATTATCAGTCTGCAGGCCAGCTGCCAAGCTGTCTCCAAGTCCACCTCCTGCCCTGCCACACTCAGCTACATCAGCATATTCTAGAATCTGATGCTCAGCCTCACAGGCTCAGCAACTCAATTCTCAAGTTCCAGAACGTATAGTCCTTGAAGGGGGTTTTCTCATGATAATCAATTTTACTACATTTTAAAAGGTGAATGGAGTAGGAAATTATTGATTTATAATAAATAATACACAGGAATACTCAGATATTGGTATGATCAGATATCTGAATGAATCAAGGATAGAGATGGAAAGTATTAGTTATATGAACAAAAATAATCACTGGTGTCAAATTTGTGCTTCTCAAATGGTCCTGCCTTTCCTACAGGGCTTTCATTCTTAGGACCCTCAGAGACATCTAGGGACAGGGTTGAAATTAGGTGTTGCTGAACTTCCTATCTGTGCTGGCTGCCCTTTTTTGTCCAAGTATTCTTTTTCCAAACAGAGGATTATACACCTGATGAGAACTTTACTTTCTATATTTTAACCCATTAAGTCTCAAGCTTTCAATTCTGCAAATAGCTCAGTGAAATTGACACGGGTGCATTACAATAGTTAAGAATTGACACATATATAAGCTGTCTATATGAATCAATATTTGTTCATTATATGGTCATGTATAATTATATTTTTATACAATTATATTATTACTATAATTACAGTATGTATTATATGCAATATTTGAGTTTTTATAGGTATCCAACATCTGGAACAATGGGATAAAGTAGGTTAATCTGGCCCCCTTATTACCATATCATACTGACCCATTGCCAAATGTTCTGAAATTTATGATAATTAACCCTCTATTACTTCCTCCCAGAGTTAGTGTGAATCCCACCCACTGTGTGAGGATTTCACTAGTGTGACTTCCAGCCAGAATCCTCAGGCTTGATCTGCACACTGTCCACAACGCCCTGCATCTGTTTAGGTTCATACTGTAATGCCTAACTCACAATAATTCCCCAAAAATATTTGCACTGATTTGAATTTGTCCCTTCAGCTTTTTATTTCACTCATGAAATAACCATGACAGAAATCGCCTGACTTTGAAGAATATTGATACCACCACCAAATTAATATTATGCTAAATAGTAACCTTAATTTGCCATTCAGTTTGCCATCTCCAAACATGATGCCTGCCAACATTTCAAAAGAAGGAAGAAACTGCAGTGACTACGTTGGGAAAGTTACATCACTATTGAATCATTAATTTTCAGACAGTAGTTCCAAAGTGCAGTCCCCAGAACAGCAGCATCAGTATCAACTGGTGAATTAGTAAAAATGCAAAGTCTTAAATCCCTCCTCTGACAGTGAATGAGGAGCTCTGGGGAGAGGAATCAGCAATTTGTGGCTTAATAATTTCCCCTGCCCCAGGTGATTTCAAGTCATCCTCAAGTGACATAATTTGAGCCACTGACCTAAATTGTTCAGTACTTTGTATGAAATTTCTATGCCTCTCACATGCAGATAAGCAGGCACCTTGAAGCTCAAGCAGACTGAGCCCAGTAGCATACCAGATGATCAGCAACTTTCAACGAGGCAGGCCCTATGATATTCCAGTCAGTTGACATGTTATTTGGTATAATGATGTGAGCAAGGGTCACATTAAATCAAAACAACATTTTGGTTGATGTTGTAAATAAAGACAGCTCTGGTCATCACAAACTGGAAAACATCCTCAGCCAAAACAGCAGTTTAATGTTTAAGTCATTAACAACAAACTTTTTGCTAGTTATAAATCAACAAAGGAAAGAAAAGACAAAATACCACCAAAATTTTATTAAGAGGTCAAGCATCCCAGGATTAGTGATGAGGATCCTTTTGTGGCTGGGCCTAGAAAGGACCATTAAGAACACTTATTTTTAGTGGCCAAATTACATTGTTATGTGCATGGACAAATATGTATAACACCAAATCCCACTATTATGCACAACTATAATGCACCATTTAAAAATATGGAACCAAAAATAACACATATTCTGGGGTCAAACCTTGAGCAGCCTTACTGAATTATAGTTCTTCTAAGTGGTGAGGGGATGATGGCAGAACTGCAAACCACACCTCCAAGAAATGAGGAGAGAAAGAGGTCACTCGGGCTCCAATGTGTGCAGTGCAGTATGGGAAGGGCTAGAGCTGAGGATTCCAGCCCTGTCCATCAGCGCTTCTCAGGAGCCTTCTGCTGCTTCTCAGAGGTTATAAGTATCAAAAGGAATACGTTCTGTGCCAAACTCAGCCCAGGGAACTTTGCCAATTCTTGGGGAAAATACACAATTATTGTTTGCCCAGGGCAAGCCTGTTTTAAATTTTGTTCTTGGGCAGTTATTATAATGTCCCTTTTTTCTCTCAAAAAATGTTTCATTTTCATAATGAACAGTAATGGTCACTCTGTTACATAAATGTCCTCTCTCTCTCTCACTCTCTCTCTCTCTGTTTCTCTCCACTTTCCTTCTCATGTTTCCTGCTCTGACTAATCCTACATTCTTGAAATCCAGCTACCGAGAGGCATTGGAGTATTGCACAACTAATCATACCTCTCTGGGAGTGTCATCCATATAAACATGATGTGTTGAGTCATTTAATTATTCAGTGCACAATCTGTACTCCAGGCTGTTCCATTTGTACTGCACTTGAATCTCTGAATGATTTTCTTTCTCCAGGATTCTCCAGGATAAATAAAGGATGGCACTATGTAAAATTCTAATCCTTGAATGGGAATTTTACCTACAAAATTAATCAAGAACGAGTCCCAGAAGACCACTGCTCCTGGCTTGTTCTATTCCTCAGACTAATCTTTTGACTTCTAACCCTTTGATGGAAGATATAGTTGACCTTTGAAATTTCTATCCCTTGAATATATAATCTGTTTTTCATATCCTTTCTCCATGTGCCAATCTGTGTGTCTTCTGTACCATGTGTCTCCAGGTAATCTCCTAAAAAAGGAATAGAACATAGAACATGGTGAACCTAGGAAAGCAACTAATCCAGAGACCATTGCCCACCCTCAGGAGATCAGATATGCGCACAGTTCATGATCTTGGAAAAGTTTGACTCAACTCAAATTCTTGGGTACAAGCCACCCTGTTTTGGCATTCATTATAAACATATAGAACATGGCTACTGTTCAGAAAATAGGTCAAAAGATCTTTAGTAACAACTTGAAACAACTTGCATCACTTAGGAAACAGGGCATCCAAATACATCAGATTGCTCAATGGGAAGACTCCTGAAATGGGAGGTATGGGACCTAAGAAGACCACCCAGGATACACCTCTAAAAAGTACCCCTAATAGCCTTGACTTAGAGTACACATCAGAGCTTGGGAGAGAACAGGGAACACTGCACTGTGGGCACAGGACAAACTCTTCCGGATGTCTTTACCATGAGAATGTCCCCATTGACTTACCTAGGACCCATATTGGGCCTGCTCCCTCCTAAGCATGAGGGCATGCACCTGCACCACCTTCCCATGTTCAGCTGCATTGAGGTGCTGCCTATGTTTTTACTTATCCTCTATAACCTTCAAATAAAGCAAGAATCTAGGACAATATGGACATTCCTAAAAGGCCAGACCCTTCTGCCATCACTCTCCTTCACCTGAATTCACTACATATCCTATAGAATTGACTCAACCATGCCACCCTCATCAACCTCTGGAGAACTCTGCTGATAAGATTACCTGCTGATTGACAAATTAATGGATTCTTTTCCATTTATACCATGCCTATATTTTTCAGCAAACAAAACAAAAATAAGCTCCTATTTTTGTTTTGTTTGCTTTTATTTCTTCAATTTTTAAAATTGCTGACAACTTTCCTATGTACATATATGAATATACCGCAGTGAATCTCATCATTGTGTACATTCACAAGACAGAGATCCTAAGTAGATTAAGATATAGTCCATACTTGTATAAATATATCAAAATAGATTCGACTGTCATGCATAGTTAAAAAGAACAAATAAAAATTTTAAAAATAAATAGATAAAATAAGATAAAAAATTGCACACTGTATTGTATGTTTTTACATGGAATTGTGTGTAGTCTTACACATGCATAGCAGTATGTATCAGTCTGCACCTATGAGAGATGATACAAAATAGTTCCAATACTCAAAAGAATTCACTTGTTCTGTCCCTTTGTATTCAGATTTCCCTCCTAATCCCAACCACAATACTAACCAAACTGCTGTTCTTATGTTTTTGTTTTTACTTTTCCTGGAAGTCTTGTAAATGGAGTGATACAAGATGTAACCCTCTGAGACTAGGTTCTTTCACTTAGCACAGTGGTCCTTAATCAGAGACCTTTGATCAAGTCCAGAGAGAGTTTCATTTGTCTTAACTTGGGAGGGAAGAGTGTTACTGCCATCTAGTGGCTAGAGGCCAGAGATGTGTCAAAAGAGTCAACAATGCGGAGACATCCCTACATCATTCCTACCCAGTCAGTGAGAACTCCTAATTTAGCACAGTATGCTTGAGATTAATTCATATTGTTGTAGGAATTAATAGTTTATTTTTAATATATCATAATATCTCTAAAAATTTTAAGTAGTTATGAATATAAAGGATAATTTGTAATATCTGACAACTTTAATAATGTGAAGTGCAAAACTTCTTTTTTTAAATTTTCTTTTAGTACATTGTAGTTATACAGAATAGTGGGGATCACTTTGACATATTCATAAATTAATATGATATGGTTTTCTCCATTTTTATCCCCAGTAAATTCCCCATTCCTGTCTTTCTACCTCCCTTTCCCTGATACCCTTCCTCTGGACTATTGGTCTTCCTTCTATTTGGTTATTAATTTATTCTCTAACTGGCACATTATAGTTGCATATTAAATTGGAGTTCATTGTGATATATTTACACATGCACATAGCATACTTCATTTGTTTTTATTACTGACTAGTATTCAATTCTGTGCATGTACTACAGTTTATCCATTTACCTGCTGAAAGACATTTGGATTATTTCCAGGTGTGAACAATCATGAAGAATGCTGCTATAAATATTTATTCATCAGTTTTAAATGAACCTTGCCTCAAAGTTACATTTCTTCATTTCTTTCTTTTCTCACTTTCCATACTTTCTTACCCCTGGGAACACTAAATCAGTGGTGTCCTTAAGTTAGCTCATACTAGTTGATAGGAAGTCAACTCAAATAATTGTCAAGTTTTCAGGACTTTAGTGGTTTGGCTGATAATTAGGAATATAATTAAATATCTATAAAACTGTATGCATGCCAGGGCTGGATACATGCTCAAAAAAGACCTGAGAAGACTTTAAGCTTTCAACTATAGCTGAACTATATACTTCATGCAAGCAGAAAATACAGGGTAGGATAGAGTATTAAAGGGGGCCTGGTGAACCATTGTGAAACAATGTCCTAACAAAGAGCTAATGTGCAAAGGGAAGGAGAATATTATTTTGGGGTTTTTTATTTTTTATTTTTTGGCTCCAGGTTTAAAAGGAAATTTCTGTGAAATCACTAGTTCAATATCAAGATAACAGATCACATACTTCAGTGACCACATATGACAAAGACTCTAGTTTACAAATCAGAGTTCAGAAAAGCCACCCAACAAGCAACTGTAATCCATAACAGACATCAAAATAAAACCTAGGGAAGGAGGAAAATCTGATTCTTAGAGTTACCATATTTTAATGTTAAAAATGTTCAGATTTCAACAAAATAGTAGAAGGCATGCAAAGCAATAAAATATGACCTATTTACAAGGGAGAAATATTACTAAAAACTGTTCCCAAGGAATTTCAGATATTGTGCTTGCTGAAGACTTTAAATAAAAAAAAATGTCCTAAACATGTTCAAAGGGAAGGAGAATATTATTTTGGGAAACCATGGATAGAAATAAAAGAAACCTCACCAAATATAAACTGTCAGTGGAGAGACAGAAATTGTTCAAAAGTACCAAATAGAAATACTGAAGCTCAAAACTACAAAAACTGAAACAAAAATTCAATAAATGTTAAATAGCAGATTTAAGTACACAAAAGAGAGAATGAGTGAAATTGAAGACAGTAAAATTGAAACCAACAAGTTTAAGCATCAGAAATAAAAACAATGAAGAGAAGTGAAAATTCTAAACTTTGGGGAACTGCAGGTCACCAATATAATAAGAGTCCTGGGAAAGAAGAAAGAGAAATAGGGAGAGAGAATATTCAAAGAAATAACGGCAACACATTCCCAGATTTGATGAAAGATGTGAACTCTATCCATTCAGGAATCTTAATAACCTCTAAATAGAGTAAGCAGAGCTCCACACTGCAACACATCATTATCATATTATCAAAAGTCAAAGAAAGAGAATCTTTAAAGCAGCAAAGGAGTTTCATCATAGGTATGTGATTTCTTGTACAATTAATAGCTAATTTCCTATCAGAAACTTTGAAGGTCAGAAGACAGTATAATAATATTTAAATAGATAAGGGAGAAAACTCATCAAAAAGTAATACTATATTCAGAACAAAAATATCTTTAAAATGAAGTAAAAACCAAGAAATTCACAGGTAAACCCAAACTGAGGGAATTTATCATTTGTAGATCTGTCCTGTAAGAAATGCTAAAAGGAGTCCTTTATATCAAAATGAAAGGATACCAGGCAGTAACTTGAAGCCATATGAAAAAACAAAGAGATATGGGCAAAAGTAACCACATAGGGGAATATAAACCTCTGTATTATTTTTCTGTCATATAACTTCCTGTTGTATTCCTATATGATTTAAAAGGCATATCTCATGAACAACCAATCATAAATGGATGTTAATGCACACGCAATAATATAACAATATGGTTTTTGAATCACCTGTATAAAGGTAAGGAGGATGATAGAGTTGTACAGGAGTAGAATTTTTATATGCTATCTAAAGTTATCTTGGTATTAATTCACACTAGTAGCTATAAATTTAAAATGTGAATAGTAATGCCCAGTCTAACAGTAAAAAAAGAGTCCTAAACTATTACAGGATAGGAAATCAAAAGGAACATTAGAAAGAAAAAAATCAAACACAAAATTTATGCTAGTCTCAAATGAAACAGATTATGTCAAAATCAATACAAGAAACAATAAAGTAATCATATACTGACAGAAAGGTCATCTCATCAGGAATATAAAAGAATTATAAATACATATATATCTTACAACAGAGCCCCAAAATATACAAAGCATAGTGCATGGAAATGGAATATTGTGCCACTTGTTTAGATAGTCCATGATTTCTGTCATCAGAGTTATATAGCATTCCAAATAAAGATCCTGTTCACATTGCTTAGATTCATACCTAAAGGCTTCATTTTGGGTGCTATTATAAGTGGGTCCTTAAAATTTCAAACTATTTATTTCTAATATATTGGAAAGCAATTTGCTTCTTTATATTTGCTTTGTACCTTGTGAGGTCCCTTATTCCAGGATTTTTTTTTACTTTTTCTTTGGCCCATATGTTATATAGAAATGTGTTGTTTACTTAAAGATTATCAATCTACTCTGTGTTATGATTTCTAGTTGATATCATTGTGTTCTAAGAACAATTTTGTGTTATATTCTTTTAAATTTAAGGTGTGTTTTATAATCCTTAATATGGTCTATCTTGGTGAATGTTTCATGTGTTTTAAGAAGAATGTATATTATAATGTTGTTGGATGACTACTCTATAAATCTCAATTAAGATCAAGTTGATGGATAGGACTTTTCATTTCAACTGTAAATATAATGATTTTCTGCCTGCTTGATCTAGTGAATACTATAAGAGGAATGTTGATGTCTACAACCATAACAATGAATTTTTCTTTGTCTTATTTCAGTTTTGTTTTTGAAGGCAAAGGATTGAACCCAATACCTTCATACACTGAGCATGCACCCTACCACTGAACTATAGCCCTAGTCCTTCTGCTTCGTTTCATCAAATTTTGCCTCTGTTCGATGTTCTGTTGTTAGATGCAGACACTTTTAGGATGATTATGTCTCTTTGGAGAAAGTTTTACATTAATGGATGTCCCCTCTTAATTCAATGATAAATTTCTTTATTCTATACTCTCCTGTCTCTGAAATTAATATAGCTATACCAGCTCTCTTTTGAATAATGTTAGCATGGTACATCTTTCTCCAACCCTTTAATTTTTAAGAAAATATTTATTTTTTAGTTTTAGGTGAACACAATATCTTTATTTTATTTTTAGGTGGAGCCAAGGATCGAACCCAGTGCCTCATACATGCTAGGCAAGTGCTCTACCACTGAGCCACAACCCTGACCCACCCGTTAATTTTAATCTACCTGTGTATTTATATTTAAAGTGGATTTATAGTAGACAAAGCATAGTTGGATCTTGTTTTTTTATTCACGCTGACAATTTATGTCTTTTATCTATTGTATTTAGACCATTAAAATTTAACATAATTATCAATATATTTCCTTTGAAATGTTTGTTACATTTTAGAGTTTGAAATAAACATTTAAATTATTCTAAGTCCTCCTTCAAACCAGGTAATATTGTTTCATATTTCCAAATACCTTATGACCAAGTATCTCTAATTCTTCTATAAGACAGAAATATCATTCATCTCTTCATTTGCAACAAATCACCTAATACATTGTTACTTTTCACTTTAACTGCTGTGATAAATGAGTATGTGAAAGATCAAAGATTTTATTTTATTTACATGTTTTACTTTTCTCTGATGCTCTCCCTTTTGGAAAGATCTGAGATCAGAGTTTCTAACCAACAACAAACTTTTGGAAGAACTTTTTTCCTTCTATATTTGCATTTCTCTTGGGGATGCTTCCTTCTGAATGTCTCTTATAGATCAAGTCCACTGACAATCCTTTCTCTCAGTTTCCTTTGTTGAAGAAAGTCTGTATTTTCCTTTGTATTTTGAAAGACAACATTTCTGGAAATGAATTTATAGGTTGGCACTGTTTTCTTTCAACATTTAAAATATTTTACTCCATTATCTTTCTATTTGTATTACTTAAAAGAAGACATCTATAATTTCTATATTTGTTCCTCTCTTGGTAAGTATGTTTTCCCCTCTAACCTTTTTCAAAAATTTGTTCTTTTCTTTGATTTTCTACAGGTAGTATGTATTTTTAGCTGGGTTGTTCTAGTCCTCATTCTAGTTGATGTTCTTTAAGCTTCCTGAATCTGATTTGGCATGTCATTCATTTTGAAAAGTTTTTATTATTGTTACTCGGATATTTCTTCTGCTCTCTTTTCTCTTTTTTCCCCCTGTCATTCTAATTATGTGTATGTTTTACCTTTGTATATTTCCCCATAGTTCTTTGATCTTTTTTTCTTTTTCCTTCCTTTCCTCCTTCCTTCCTTCTTTCATTTTTTCCTTCTTTATTTATTTTTATTTCTATTTTGGATGCTTCTTTTAAATCTATCTTAAAAAGTATGGAACCTTTCTTTAGCTGTGTCCAGTCTCCTGGCAAGATCTTTAAAGATATTCTTCATTTCTGCAACAATTTCTTATTTCTAGCAACTTTTGATTCTTAGAGTTAGTATCTCTCTACCTACATTGCTCATCTGTTCTCACATATTGTCTCATTTTCCCATCAAAGCCTTTAACTTATTAACCATTGTTCTTTTACTTTCACGTCTATGAATTCCAATATCTGCAGGATATTTGTGTCTATCTCTAATGCTTGCTTTCTCTTTAAAGTCTGTGTTTCTACTTGCCTTCTTGCATGTCTTGAAATTTTTTTTGAAAGCTAAACATTTTGCATTAGGGGCTTCAGTAGACTTTTAGTTTGAACACATATTTGAATATAAGCTAGGAGCTGAACTAACTTATATATGCTACAACTGTATTGTTAGCTGAACCATCCTCTACTGACTTTGCACTTCCTTAAATCCTCCTTCTCAGGTAGAGTTGGAGTTTTGCAACATTTTAAGCTATAAACCACTGTTAAATGAGTACTCTTAGGTGGGGGCAAAGTATGTGTAATGGGAATCATATAATAATTTTACAATTATTTTTCAATCTTTAGTGAACCTATTTCTCTGAATTGTGATGTTCACAAGTTCTTCTTCAGATATGTAAATTCCTGCCTCTGTCCTCCATACACTTTTGGCAAGATGGGCAAGTGTTGGAAAGGGACAAAAGACAAGGCAAAGCTCAGATAAAAGTTTTCCCCTAAAAGACAGGGGTTAGCTATGGAGTACTCTCTGGGTGAATTCCACAGTGATAACTTTTCCCTTTCAGAATCACGGGGGATTTTTATTGGCTTCTCACTGTGAGAACTTGATAGAGCCCTTCAAGGTCAAACCTTCTGGTGTCCCCATAAGGCCTCCAGCTTCTTCTACTCATGCACAATCTCCATTGGTTCAACAAGTTTACCATTTAAGCATTCCTATCAGGTTACGGCCCTGGGAGATTCTGCTCCATGTAGGACTGGTCAGCCCTCTGCATCCATAGATTCCATATCCACAGATTCAGCCAACCAAGGATGGAAAATATTGTAAAGCAAAATTGTATCCGTACATGTACATGTTCTTTTTTTCTTCTCGCTATTCCCTAAACAATGCAGTCTAATAGCTATTTATGTAGCGTTTACACTTCATTAGTTATTATAAGGCAACTAGAGATAATTTGAAGTACATGGGGGGATGTGGGTGTGTAACATGCAAATACGACATGATTTTATATAAGGGACTTGAGCATCATCACATTTTGATATCTGCATTTTGATATCAAACAGATTAGGCTGGTTGGCAGTATTATTCATCTTCTATATCCTTTCCGATTTTCTGTCCACCTGTCCCATCAATTACTGAGGGGAGGGTTTTAGGAGAAAAGAACAAGTTATCTGCCTACTTGATGATTTGTGAAATTGTCTGTTTTTTCTTCCCATTCTATCAGTTTTCAATTTGTGTATTTTAAAATTCCGTTATTAAGTACATAAACATTTAGGGTTATTGTATTGCCTTGATGAATTGACTTCTTATTATAACAAAATTACTTTCTTTATTCCTCATAAAAGCTTTAGCCAGAAATCTAGTTTTTCTTATAATATAGCCATTCCTGCACCTGAATTATCTTGTTTTATTTTTTCTTTTCTTTTCCCAATGGTGCTGGGGATTGAACCCAGGGATTTGTGCATTCTTGGCAAGCATTCTACCACTGAGCCACATTCCCAACCTTCATATGTGTTTTTATGAAGTGTGTTTCTTATATGTAACATATACTTGAGTGTTGACTTTTAAAAATCCAATTTTTTTAGGCTATTGTGAATGGAGTAGTTTTCCTAATTTCTCTTTCAGTGAATTTCATCACTGATATATATAGGAATGTGTGTAATTTATGGCTGTTGATTTATATCCCGCTACTTTCTGAATTTATTTATTATTTCTAAAAGTTTTATGGTGGAATTTTTTGGATCTTCTAGATATAGAATCATGTCATCAGCAAATAGTGATAGTTTGAATTCTTCTTTACCTATTTATATCTTTTTAATTTCTTTCTTCTGTCTGATTGCTCTGGCAAGAGTTTCAAGGATGATGTTGAATAGATGTGGTGAAAGAGGACATCTTGTCTTGTTTAAGTTTTTAGCAGGAATGCTTTCAATTTTCTCCATTTAGAGAAATCAATCTAACAAAAGAGGCGAAAGACCTCTAGTGAAAACTACAGAACACTAAAGAAAGAAACTAAAGAAAAATCTTAGAAGATGGGAAAGATCTACCTTGTTCTTGGATAGGCAGATTAATATTGTCAAAATGGCCATACTACCAAAAGCATTATACAGATTTAATGCAATTCCTATTAAAATTCCAATGACATTCTTCATAATAATAGAAAGGCAATCATAAAAATTATTTGGGAAAGTAAGAGACCCAGAATAGCCAAAGCAAGCCTTAGCAAGAAAAATGAAGAAGGAGGCATCACAATACCAGACCTTAAACCATACCACAGAGCTATAGTAACAAAAACAGATGATATTGGCACCAAAACAAACATGGCGACAAATGGTACAGAATAGAAGACACAGAGGAAAAACTCACACAAATACAGTTATCTCATATTAGACAAAGGTGCCAAAAGCATTCACTGGAGAAAAGATAGCCTATTCAACAAATGGTGCTGGAAAACTGAAAATCTATATGTAGCAAAATGAAATTAAACCTCTATCTCTCACCCTTCACACACACACACAAAATCAACTCAAAATGGATCAAAGACTTAGGCATTAGAACAGAGACCCTGATCCTAATGGAAGAAAAAGTAGGCCCAAATCCTCACCATGTCAGCCTAGGATCTGATTTGCTTCCCAAGACCCCTAAAGTGCAACAAATAAAATCAAAAATCAATAAATGGAATGGATTCAAACTAAAAAGCTTCTTCTTAGCAAAGGAAACAATCATTAATGTGAAGAGAGAGCCTATAGATTGGGAGAAAATCTTTACTACATGAACTTCAGGTAAAGTATTAATCTTTAGGATATATAAAGAACCCAGAACAATTAACACCAAATAAATAAATAAATAGCCCAATCAAATAAATGTGCTAAGGAACTGAACAGCCACTTCAAAGAAGAAATACATTTTATCAACAAATATGTGAAAAAATTTTCAATGTCTCTCTCTAGCAATTAGAGAAAGGCAAATAAAAACTACACTAAGATTTCATCTCACTCCAGTCAGAATGGCAATCATCAAGAATATAGGCAACAATAAACGTTGTCGAGGATGTGGGGTAAAAGACACACTCATACATTTCTGGTGGGACTGAAAATTGGTACAACTACTATGGAAAGCAGTGTGGAGATTCCTCAGAAAACTTGGAATGGAACCACCATTTTACACAGCTATCCGACTCCTCAGTTTATACCCAAAGAACTTAAAATCAGCATACTATAGTGATGCAGCCATATCAAGGTTTAGCAGCTCAATTTAAAATAACTAAACTATGGAACCAATCTAGGTGTCCTTCAATAGATGAATGCATAAAGAAAATGTGATATATATATATATATATATATATATATATATATAATATCACTCAGCTTTAAAGAAGAATGAAATTTTTGCACTTGTGAGTAAATGGATGGAGTTAGAGAATATCATGCTAAGTGAAATAAGCCAATCTCTCAAAACCAACAGCTGAATGCTTTCTCTATATGCAGATGCTAATTCACAATGGAGGGGGAGGGCACTAGAGAAGACTAGAGTTACCTTAAATTAAGTAGAAGGGAGTGAAGGGAGGGCAGGGCAGGGCATGTGGGGATAGGAAGGATAGTGAATGAAACAGACATTATTATTATTATTATTATTATTATTATTATTATATATGTGTATGTGTATATATATACATATATATGTATTATACATATAATATATATATATATATATATATATATATAT